>NW_027066435.1:0-18560 GCF_032884065.1 Artemia franciscana
GAAGGGAACCTACTCTATGATAAATTTGCCCTTTTACTTTGACAGTAGGCATAAATTGATCTTGATTTTCGATTTGGGCACCAAACGATGTCATTTGGAAACATGAGTTATATTTTCTGTTCTGTGATAAGAAACGCTTAGATTCTGACGTAGTTCCTGTAAGCAAATTCTTCAATGGCTCTGGTGGTGCAGCCAATAGAGGATGTTTTACTTTTCCTGAAGCGCAACACATTCCCATTGTTCCACCATTAAATTTCAAGGCCTTGCAATAGGGACAAATTTTAGACAGAGTCCCGATTTGAACACATCTACTATAATCATCGACTGGGCTGTACCTGAATGCCAGGCGATAATTTTCAGGTTGCTCTTATGATTCCTCGGCACGCTTTCTTTTCTTACTTTCTCTATCAGCCGCAAGCCTGTTTTCTTGCTGTTCTAGTGATTCCTCGGCACGCCTTCGCTTTTCACTTTCTCTTTTAGCAGCAAGTCTGGTTTCGTGTTGCTCTGGTAGTTCCTCGACACCCCTTCGTTGACGTAAATTGCACATTCCTAATCTAGCCCTTTCTCTTTGAACCACAAGCCTGGTTTTGCTTTTTGGTAACATTCTATAACATTGACAGTCTGAGAAATCTCCACGTGCCAAGTTTGCTAAACCTCAACAATTTATAATAAACCTCAATATTTGAAGTATCTTTTTTAAGGTTTTCAAATTACATTAATCTAGTGTCAAAATATTTCGAATCCCAATTTTTACATTTAAACCCTCAACACAAAAATACATCTATCTATCTATCTATCTATCTATCTATCTATATCTATCTATCCATATATATAAAAATAAGTTGTCTGTCCGTTATGTCTGTTACACTTTGTCTGTTACGCTAGATTATATCTTCTATATATATAAAAGAGAACAAACTAGAATGTAAAAACTGGAAATTACATAAATATTTCGAAATATTTTGACAATAGATTAAAGAAATTCGAAAAAAGAAAAATGGTAAAAACTAAAAAAAACTAAAAAAAAACTAAAAAAAAAATCAAAAAATTAAAAAAAGAAAAAACCTTAGAAAAAACGTAAAAAAAAATAAAAAAGATAAAAAACTAAAAAGAAAAAAACATAAAAAAAAAGCTAAAAAACTAAAAAAATTGGGAATTAAAAAAAAATTGCAAAAATATTTCAATATATTTTGACAATAGATAAAAGTAATTCGAAAACCTTAAAAGAGATACCCCAAATTTTTAGGTTTAATAAAAATTGTTGGAGCTTTAGCTTGCTTGGCACGTAAAGGTTTTTCCAAGTGTCAATGTTAGAATGAACATTGACAAATTGAAGAAAACAAATCAATAAAAAGAAGAAACTAAAAAAAGAACAAGCTAAAAAAGAAAAAAAACTAAAGAAGAAACTGTATCTATATATATAAAAATAAGTTGTATATATGCATGTTTGTTTGTTTGTGGGATTGCATTTAACGTCATTATAAGTATATAAGGCTTTGTATATGACGTCATTATAAGATATCACTACAGGCCAGGACACCGGGACAAAAATGACGACCGCGGCACAGGGAATATAAATAAGGACCGGGACACAAAAAGAGAAATTACAGACCGAAACACCTGGACAAAAATGACGACCGGGACACCGGGACAGAGGGAATATAAATGACGACCGGGACACTCAAAGAGAGATTACAGACTGGGATACCGGGACACAAATGACGACCAGGACACAGGGAATATAAATGACGACCTCGACACTCAAAGAGAAATTACAGACTGGGACACCGGGACACAAATAGGGACACTGAGACATAGGGAATATAAATGATGACCAGGACACTCAAAGAGAAAGCGACCGGGACACAAGAAATGTTAGATTCGTAATCACCAGCAACAAAGCACCAGGACACAAATGACGACCGGGAAACAGGGAATATAAATGACGACCAGGACACTCAAAGACAAATTACAGACCGGGACACGGGAACACAAATGACGACCGGGACACCGGGACACAGGGAATATAAATGACAACCGGGACACTCAAAGAGAAATTACAAACTGGGACACCGGGATACAAATGACAACCGGGACACAGGGAATATAAATGATGAAAGGGACACAGGGACACATCATTAGAATAATGAGGTAGATCTGAATACGGATTGTTTTTCCCATGGACAATTATATGTTGCATGTACAAGAGTCAGTAAACCTGACAATCTATTTATTTGCAACATATATATATATATATATATATATATATATATATATATATATATATATATATATATATATATATATATATATATATATATATATATATATATATATATATATATATATATATATATATATATATATACTAGCTGTTCTTATTTTACAGCTAAATTAAATTTCAAGGCCTTGCAATAGGGACAAATTTTAGACATAGTCCCGATTTGAACACATCTACTATAATCATCGACTGGGCTGTACCTGAATGCCAGGCGATAATTTTCAGGTTGCTCTTATGATTCCTCGGCACGCTCTCTTTTCTTACTTTCTCTATCAGCCGCAAGCCTGTTTTCTTGCTGTTCTAGTGATTCCTCGGCACGCCTTCTCTTTTCACTTTCTCTTTTAGCAGCAAGTCTGGTTTCGTGTTGCTCTGGTAGTTCCTCGACACCCCTTCGTTGACGTAAATTGCACATTCCTAATCTAGCATTATCTCTTGAAGCCGCAAGCCTATTTTCACGTTGCTCTTGTGATTCCTCGACACGCCTTCTTATTTTACTTTCTCTTTCAGCAGCAAGTCTGGTTTTGCGTTGCTCTGGTAGTTCCTCGACACGCCTTCGTTGACGTAAATTGCACATTCCTAATCTAGCCCTTTCTCTTTGAACCACAAGTCTGGTTTTGCTTTTTGGTAACATTCTATAACATTTACAGTCTGAGAAAGCTCCACGTGCCAAGTTTGCTAAACCTCAACAATTTATAATAAACCTCAATATTTGAAGTATCTTTTTTAAGGTTTTCAAATTACATTAATCTAGTGTCAAAATATTTTGAATCCCAGTTTTTACATTTAAACCCTCAACACAAAAATACATCTATCTATCTATCTATCTATCTATCTATCTATATCTATCTATCTATATATATAAAAATAAGTTGTCTGTCCGTTATGTCTGTTACACTTTGTCTGTTTCGCTAGATTATATCTTCTATATATATAAAAGAGAACAAACTAGAATGTAAAAACTGGAAATTACATACATATTTCGAAATATTTTGACAATAGATTAAAGAAATTCGAAAAAAGAAAAATGGTAAAAACTAAAAAAAAACTAAAAAAAAACTAAAAAAAAATCAAAAAATTAAAAAAAGAAAAAACCTTAGAAAAAACGTAAAAAAATAAAAAAGATAAAAAACTAAAAAGAAAAAAACATAAAAAAAAGCTAAAAAACTAAAAAAAAGAAAAAACTAAAAAAATTGGGAATTAAAAAAAATTGCAAAAATATTTCAATATATTTTGACAATAGATAAAAGTAATTCGAAAACCTTAAAAGAGATACCCCAAATTTTGAGGTTTAATAAAAATTGTTGGAGCTTTAGCTTGCTTGGCACGTAAAGGTTTTTCCAAGTGTCAATGTTAGAATGAACATTGACAAATTGAAGAAAACAAATCAATAAAAAGAAGAAACTAAAAAAAGAACAAGCTAAAAAAGAAAAAAAAACTAAAGAAGAAACTGTATCTATATATATAAAAATAAGTTGTATATATACATGTTTGTTTGTTTGTGGGATTGCATTTAACGTCATTATAAGTATATAAGGCTTTGTATATGACGTCATTATAAGATATCACTACAGGCCAGGACACCGGGACACAAATGACGACCGCGGCACAGGGAATATAAATGAGGACCGGGACACAAAAAGAGAAATTACAGACCGAAACACCGGGACAAAAATGACGACCGGGACACCGGTACAGAGGGAATATAAATGACGACCGGGACACAGGGAATATAAATGACGACCTCGACACTCAAAGATAAATTACAGACTGGGACACCGGGACACAAATAGGGACACTGAGACACAGGGAATATAAATGATGACCAGGACACTCAAAGAGAAAGCGACCGGGACACAAGAAATGTTAGATTCGTAATCACCAGCAACAAAGCACCAGGACACAAATGACGACCAGGAAATAGGGAATATAAATGACGACCAGGACACTCAAAGACAAATTACAGACCGGGACACGGGAACACAAATGACGACCGTGACACAGGGAATATAAATGACAACCGGGACACTCAAAGAGAAATTACAAACTGGGACACTGGGATACAAATGACAACCGGGACACAGGGAATATAAATGATGAAAGGGACACAGGGACACATCATTAGAATAATGAGGTAGATCTGAATACGGATTGTTTTTCCCATGGACAATTATATGTTGCATGTTCAAGAGTCAGTAAACCTGACAATCTATTTATTTGCAACATATATATATATATATATATATATATATATATATATATATATATATATATATATATATATATATATATATATATATATATATATATATATATATATATATATATATATATATATATATATATATATATATATATATATTTATTTGCAACATATATATCTATTTATTTGCAACATATATATATATATATATATATATATATATATATATATATATATATATATATATATATATATATATATATATATATATATATATATATATATATATATATATATATATATATATATATATATATATATATACTAGCTGTTGGGGTGGCGCGAAGCGCCACCCCAACACCTAGTTGGTGGGGCACTTCGCGCCCCCTCAAGCCCCCCGCGCGCGTAAGTTGTTACGCGCCATATTAGTTACACGCCATTGTAGTTGTGTCCCTGTGTCCCACCTGTGAATATAGATAGATTTATATATGTGTTTCAAACTACGTAAAACTTGCGAATATACAACATTCTTGGCTTTCTCATTGTCTGTGCATATACAAAGCCTTATGTACTAATAATGACATATCATGTAATACTAATAATGGTAATGTCATGTCAATGAACCGCCGATTGTCCTTGAAGTAAAAGCTGCTGTATCTCGTCCCAAGATTGATTATATGTAAATGTAATAAATAAATCTGGACAACCATAGAGACGATCATACGCAATAGCATCTTGAGCATATTCATGCATATGACGGGGACTGCCAGCATATGACGAAGGTAAAATTGTTAATCTTCCCACGTTTGTGGTATTACCGTCATTTACAACTGCATCTCGCAAATGAATGTATTGTTCAGAGCGGAGCTTGGTCTGATTCAGGCGGATACATAGCAAACGTTCTGATTCAATTTTAGCATACATATCAACGACGTATTGGTGAAACAATTGACGGCATTTTAAAATATAATTATCTTCATCCTGCCGAATCAGTAGTTTATAGGAATAATAATGCATTGCACTACATTTCTTATTCATTTCTTTGTTAGTGGCTGGATCCATCAATTTAATATTAAAGTGAAAGCTATCGGCTCCATCCCAAAAAATGATAGGATATTGTAGGGCATCGTAGCATCGATGAGTTTCAGCAATTCTTTCCAAATGAGCGTTTCGCTTATGAAGAATAATATCTCTAGGTAAAAACTGATCACCAACCATAACGATTGCCCTTTCGTCGATAGTTGGAGCATTGTATCTACGCACATGTTGGCCAGGAGGCGTTTTGTCAGCGGAAATAACAATTTTATGCGTATCAGTAGGCATCAAATCGATGGCTGTTTTGAACAGACGCAATAAATTATTATTTTCGTGGAAAAGATGTTGTAATTGGGAAAGGATTGTCCTTTCAACGTTGGGAGAAATTTCGTAACGTGTATTCAATTCAGAATTTCTATCACTGATGACTTACAAATGGAAAAATTTATGATTCTCGCCTGAGAATGGTAGAAGGGAACCTACTCTATGATAAATTTGCCCTTTTACTTTGACAGTAGGCATAAATTGATCTGGATTTTCGATTTGGGCACCAAACGATGTCATTTGGAAACATGAGTTATATTTTCTGTTCTGTGATAAGAAACGCTTAGATTCTGACGTAGTTCCTGTAAGCAAATTCTTCAATGGCTCTGGTGGTGCAGCCAATAGAGGAAGTTAAACTTTTCCTGAAGCGCAACACATTCCCATTGTTTCACCATTAAATTTCAAGGCCTTGCAATAGGGACAAATTTTAGACATAGTCCCGATTTGAACACATCTACTATAATCATCGACTGGGCTGTACCTGAATGCCAGGCGATAATTTTCAGGTTGCTCTTATGATTCCTCGGCACGCTCTCTTTTCTTACTTTCTCTATCAGCCGCAAGCCTGTTTTCTTGCTGTTCTAGTGATTCCTCGGCACGCCTTCTCTTTTCACTTTCTCTTTTAGCAGCAAGTCTGGTTTCGTGTTGCTCTGGTAGTTCCTCGACACCCCTTCGTTGACGTAAATTGCACATTCCTAATCTAGCATTATCTCTTGAAGCCGCAACTACAATGGCGTGTAACTAATATGGCGCGTAACAACTTACGCGCGCGGGGGGCTTGAGGGGGCGCGAAGTGCCCCACCAACTAGGTGTTGGGGTGGCGCTTCGCGCCACCCCAACAGCTAGTATATATATATATATATATATATATATATATATATATATATATATATATATATATATATATATATATATATATATATATATATATATATATATATATATATATATATATATATATATATATATATATATATATATATATATATATATATATATATATATATATATATATATATATACTAGCTGTTGGGGTGGCGCGAAGCGCCACCCCAACACCTAGTTGGTGGGGCACTTCGCGCCCCCTCAAGCCCCCCGCGCGCGTAAGTTGTTACGCGCCATATTAGTTACACGCCATTGTAGTTGTGTCCCTGTGTCCCACCTGTGAATATAGATAGATTTATATATGTGTTTCAAACTACGTAAAACTTGCGAATATACAACATTCTTGGCTTTCTCATTGTCTGTGCATATACAAAGCCTTATGTACTAATAATGACATATCATGTAATACTAATAATGGTAATGTCATGTCAATGAACCGCCGATTGTCCTTGAAGTAAAAGCTGCTGTATCTCGTCCCAAGATTGATTATATGTAAATGTAATAAATAAATCTGGACAACCATAGAGACGATCATACGCAATAGCATCTTGAGCATATTCATGCATATGACGGGGACTGCCAGCATATGACGAAGGTAAAATTGTTAATCTTCCCACGTTTGTGGTATTACCGTCATTTACAACTGCATCTCGCAAATGAATGTATTGTTCAGAGCGGAGCTTGGTCTGATTCAGGCGGATACATAGCAAACGTTCTGATTCAATTTTAGCATACATATCAACGACGTATTGGTGAAACAATTGACAGCATTTTAAAATATAATTATCTTCATCCTGCCGAATCAGTAGTTTATAGGAATAATAATGCATTGCACTACATTTCTTATTCATTTCTTTGTTAGTGGCTGGATCCATCAATTTAATATTAAAGTGAAAGCTATCGGCTCCATCCCAAAAAATGATAGGATATTGTAGGGCATCGTAGCATCGATGAGTTTCAGCAATTCTTTCCAAATGAGCGTTTCGCTTATGAAGAATAATATCTCTAGGTAAAAACTGATCACCAACCATAACGATTGCCACTTCGTCGATAGTTGGAGCATTGTATCTACGCACATGTTGGCCAGGAGGCGTTTTGTCAGCGGAAATAACAATTTTATGCGTATCAGTAGGCATCAAATCGATGGCTGTTTTGAACAGACGCAATAAATTATTATTTTCGTGGAAAAGATGTTGTAATTGGGAAAGGATTGTCCTTTCAACGTTGGGAGAAATTTCGTAACGTGTATTCAATTCAGAATTTCTATCACTGATGAAGTACAAATGGAAAAATTTATGATTCTCGCCTGAGAATGGTAGAAGGGAACCTACTCTATGATAAATTTGCCCTTTTACTTTGACAGTAGGCATAAATTGATCTGGATTTTCGATTTGGGCACCAAACGATGTCATTTGGAAACATGAGTTATATTTTCTGTTCTGTGATAAGAAACGCTTAGATTCTGACGTAGTTCCTGTAAGCAAATTCTTCAATGGCTCTGGTGGTGCAGCCAATAGAGGAAGTTAAACTTTTCCTGAAGCGCAACACATTCCCATTGTTTCACCATTAAATTTCAAGGCCTTGCAATAGGGACAAATTTTAGACATAGTCCCGATTTGAACACATCTACTATAATCATCGACTGGGCTGTACCTGAATGCCAGGCGATAATTTTCAGGTTGCTCTTATGATTCCTCGGCACGCTTTCTTTTCTTACTTTCTCTATCAGCCGCAAGCCTGTTTTCTTGCTGTTCTAGTGATTCCTCGGCACGCCTTCTCTTTTCACTTTCTCTTTTAGCAGCAAGTCTGGTTTCGTGTTGCTCTGGTAGTTCCTCGACACCCCTTCGTTGACGTAAATTGCACATTCCTAATCTAGCATTATCTCTTGAAGCCGCAAGCCTATTTTCACGTTGCTCTTGTGATTCCTCGACACGCCTTCTTATTTTACTTTCTCTTTCAGCAGCAAGTCTGGTTTTGCGTTGCTCTGGTAGTTCCTCGACACGCCTTCGTTGACGTAAATTGCACATTCCTAATCTAGCCCTTTCTCTTTGAACCACAAGTCTGGTTTTGCTTTTTGGTAACATTCTATAACATTTACAGTCTGAGAAAGCTCCACGTGCCAAGTTTGCTAAACCTCAACAATTTATAATAAACCTCAATATTTGAAGTATCTTTTTTAAGGTTTTCAAATTACATTAATCTAGTGTCAAAATATTTTGAATCCCAGTTTTTACATTTAAACCCTCAACACAAAAATACATCTATCTATCTATCTATCTATCTATCTATATCTATCTATCTATCTATATATATAAAAATAAGTTGTCTGTCCGTTATGTCTGTTACACTTTGTCTGTTTCGCTAGATTATATCTTCTATATATATAAAAGAGAACAAACTAGAATGTAAAAACTGGAAATTACATACATATTTCGAAATATTTTGACAATAGATTAAAGAAATTCGAAAAAAGAAAAATGGTAAAAACTAAAAAAAAACTAAAAAAAAACTAAAAAAAAATCAAAAAATTAAAAAAAGAAAAAACCTTAGAAAAAACGTAAAAAAAAATAAAAAAGATAAAAAACTAAAAAGAAAAAAACATAAAAAAAAGCTAAAAAACTAAAAAAAAGAAAAAACTAAAAAAATTGGGAATTAAAAAAAATTGCAAAAATATTTCAATATATTTTGACAATAGATAAAAGTAATTCGAAAACCTTAAAAGAGATACCCCAAATTTTGAGGTTTAATAAAAATTGTTGGAGCTTTAGCTTGCTTGGCACGTAAAGGTTTTTCCAAGTGTCAATGTTAGAATGAACATTGACAAATTGAAGAAAACAAATCAATAAAAAGAAGAAACTAAAAAAAGAACAAGCTAAAAAAGAAAAAAAAACTAAAGAAGAAACTGTATCTATATATATAAAAATAAGTTGTATATATACATGTTTGTTTGTTTGTGGGATTGCATTTAACGTCATTATAAGTATATAAGGCTTTGTATATGACGTCATTATAAGATATCACTACAGGCCAGGACACCGGGACACAAATGACGACCGCGGCACAGGGAATATAAATGAGGACCGGGACACAAAAAGAGAAATTACAGACCGAAACACCGGGACAAAAATGACGACCGGGACACCGGTACAGAGGGAATATAAATGACGACCGGGACACAGGGAATATAAATGACGACCTCGACACTCAAAGATAAATTACAGACTGGGACACCGGGACACAAATAGGGACACTGAGACACAGGGAATATAAATGATGACCAGGACACTCAAAGAGAAAGCGACCGGGACACAAGAAATGTTAGATTCGTAATCACCAGCAACAAAGCACCAGGACACAAATGACGACCAGGAAATAGGGAATATAAATGACGACCAGGACACTCAAAGACAAATTACAGACCGGGACACGGGAACACAAATGACGACCGTGACACAGGGAATATAAATGACAACCGGGACACTCAAAGAGAAATTACAAACTGGGACACTGGGATACAAATGACAACCGGGACACAGGGAATATAAATGATGAAAGGGACACAGGGACACATCATTAGAATAATGAGGTAGATCTGAATACGGATTGTTTTTCCCATGGACAATTATATGTTGCATGTTCAAGAGTCAGTAAACCTGACAATCTATTTATTTGCAACATATATATATATATATATATATATATATATATATATATATATATATATATATATATATATATATATATATATATATATATATATATATATATATATATATATATATATATATATATATATATATATATATATATATATATATATATATATATATGTATATATATACTAGCTGTTGGGGTGGCGCTTCGCGCCACCCCAACACCTTGTTGGTGGGGCACTTCGCGCCCCCTCAAGCCCCCCGCGCGCGTAAGTTGTTACGCGCCATATTAGCTACGCGCCATTGTAGTTGTGTCCCTGTGTCCCACCTGTGAATATAGATAGATTTATATATGAGTTTCAAACTACGTAAAACTTGCGAATATACAACATTCTTGGCTTTCTCATTGTCTCTGTATATACAAAGCCTTATGTACTAATAATGACATGTCATGTAATACTAATAATGGTAATGTCATGTCAATGAACCGCCGATTGTCCTTGAAGTAAAAGCTGCTGTATCTCGTCCCAAGATTGACTATATGTAAATGTAATAAATAAATCTGGACAACCATAGAGACGATCATACGCAATAGCATCTTGAGCATATTCATGCATATGACGGGGACTGCCAGCATATGACGAAGGTAAAATTGTTAATCTTCCCACGTTTGTGGTATTACCGTCATTTACAACTGCATCTCGCAAATGAATGTATTGTTCAGAGCGGAGCTTGGTCTGATTCAGGCGGATACATAGCAAACGTTCTGATTCAATTTTAGCATACATATCAACGACGTATTGGTGAAACAATTCACGGCATTTTAAAAGATAATTTTCTTCATCCTGCCGAATCATTAGTCTATAGGAATAATAATAAATTGCACTGCATTTCTTATTCATTTCTTTGTTAGTGGCTGGATTCATCAATTTAATATTAAAGTGATAGCCGTCGGCTCCATCCCAAAAAATGATAGGATGTTGTAGGGCATCGTAGCATCGATGAGTTTCAGCAATTCTTAGCAACTGAGCGTTTAGCTTATGAAGAATAATATCTCGAGGTAAAAACCGATCACCGACCATAACGATTGCCACTTGGTCGATAGTTGGAGCATTCTATCTACGCACATTTTGGCCAGGAGGCGTTTTGTCAGCGAAAATTTATGATTCTCGCCTGAGAATGGTAGAAGGGACCCTGCTCTATGATAAATTTGCCCTTTTACTTTGAAAGTAGACATAAATTGATATGGATTTTCGATTTGGGTTTCAAACGACGTCATTTGGAAACATGAGTTATATTTTCTGATTTGTGACAAAAAACTCTTAGATTCTGACGTAGTTCCAGTAAGGAAAGTCTTCAATGGCTCTGGTGGTGCAGTCAATAGAGGAAGTTGAATTTCCTAAGGCGCAACACATTCCCATTGTTTCACCATTGAATTTCAAGTCCTTGCAATAGGGACAAATTTTAGAAATAGTCCCGATTTGAACACATCTACTCAAGCTATAATCATCGACTGGGCTGTACCTGAATGCCAGGCGATAATTTTCAGGTTGCTCTGATTCCTCGGCACGCTTTCTTTTGGCATTATCTTTTGAAGCCGCAAGCCTGTTTTCCCGTTGCTCTTGTGATTCCTCGGCACGCCTTCTTTTTTCACTTTCTCTTTTAGTAGCAAGTCTGGTTTCGCGTTGCTCTGGTAGTTCCTCGACACGCCTTCGTTGACGGAAATTGAACATTCCTAATCTGGCATTATCTCTTGAAGCCGCAAGCCTGTTTTAACGTTGCTCTTGTGATTCCTCGGCACGCTTTCTGTTCTTACCTTCTCTATCAGCCGCAAGCCTGTTTTCTTGCTGTTCTTGTGATTCCTCGGTACGCTTTCTTTTCTTATTTTCTCTATCAGCCGCAAGCCTATTTTCACACTGTTGTTGTGATTCCTTGGCACGCTTTCTTCTCTTACTTTCTCTATCAGCCGCAAGCCTGTTTTCTTGCTGTTCTTGAGATTCCTCGGCACGCTTTCTTTTCTTACTTTCTCTATCAGCCGCAAGTTTTTTGGCATAGACTCTTTGAGCAGCTCTTTGAGCACTTTCAACATAATTATTCCAAGTAGACATCTTCTAATTTTTACTAATTCGTGACGAGTTGAAGCCACGCGTTGAATAGCAGGAACCTAACAAAAAACAAAACTAATTCTAAAATATTCAGGTAATTTTCTATTTTGAAAAAAAAACTAAAAATTATTGCTCAGACAACATAAATATTTTTGATGTTTACATAATAGCTTTATTGGTTCTGGACTGAAAAGCATATATATATATATATATATATATATATATATATATATATATATAAAAATAAGTTGTCTGTCTGTTATGTCTGTTATATATATATATATACATATATATATATATATATATATATATATATATATATATATATATATATATATATATATATATATATATATATATATATGTATATATATATATATATATATATATATATATATATATATATATATATATATATATATATATATATATATATATATATATATATATATATATATATATATATATATATATATATATATATATGTTTTTAACTACGTAAAACTTGCGAATATACAACATTCTTTGCTGTCCCATTGTCTGTGCATATAAATAGATTGTCAGGTTTACCGACTCTTGAACATGCAACATATAATGGTCCATGGGAAAACAATCCGTATTCAGATCTATACCTCATGATTCTAATGATTGCCCTTGAGCTTTGTTGATGGTGATTGCTAATCGACCATTCCCTGAGTCGCCATCGTCATTTATATATCCCCCTGTGCACCCCGGCGTCCCCTTTGTAGTTATGTCCCTGTGTCCCGGTCGTCATTTATATTCCCTGTGTCCCGGTCGTCATTTGTGTCCCGGTGTTCCAGTCTGTGATTTCTCTTTGAGTGTCCCGGGCGTCATTTATATTCCTTGTGTCCCGGTTGTCATTTATATCCCCCTGTGCCCCCCGGCGTCCCCATTGTAGTTGTGTCCCTGTGTCCCGGTCGTCATTTATATTCCCTGTGTCCCGGTCGTCATTTGTATCCCGGTGTCCCGGTCTGTATATACATTCGTTTTTTAGTTTTGTTTTTCTCCTTTATTTTTTTCCTTTTTTCTTTTTTTCTTTTTTAGTTTATTTAGATTTTTAGATTTTTTAGTTTTTTTATTAGTTTTTAGTTTTTTTGTAGTTTTTACCATTTTTTTAGTTTTTTTAGTTTTTGTTTTTACTCATGTCCTGGTCGTCATTTATACTCCCTGTGTCCCGGTCGTCATTTGTGTCTCGGTGCTTTGTTGATTGCTAATTTATATTATATTTATATTTATATTTTTATATTTATTAATATTTTTTTAGTTTTCTTTTTCTCTTATTTTTCAGTTTTTTCCTTTTTTTTAGTTTTTTCTTTTTTAGTTTTTAGTTTTTTTTTGTTTTTTACCTTTTTTTAGTTTTTTTAGTTTTTTTAGTTTTTTAGCTTTTTTAGTTTTTTTATTAGTTTTTAGTTTTTTTTTTAGTTTTTGCCTTTTTTTAGTTTTTTTTTTTTGTAGTTTTTACCTTTTTTAGTTTTTTTTCTTCTTTTTTATTAGTATGAAATAATTCAGACGTCATATGCGGCAAACACGACGTTACTCGACAGACAGACAGACAGACATAACCCACAAACAACTTATTTTTATATATATTTATTCATATTTTTTTAGTTTTCTTTTTCTCTTTTATTTTTCAGTTTTTTCCTTTTTTTTAGTTTTTTTCTTTTTTAGTTTTTAGTTTTTTACCTTTTTTTAGTTTTTTTTAGTTTTTTTAGTTTTTTAGCTTTTTTAGTTTTTTTATTAGTTTTTATTTTTTTTGTAGTTTTTGCCTTTTTTTCATTTTTTTCAGTTTTTTTTTAGTTATTAGATGTTTACCTTTTTTTAGTTTATTTTAGTTTTTTAGCTTTTTTAGTTTTTTTTTCTTTTTAGTTTTTTTTGTAGTTTTTACCTTTTTTAGTTTTTTTCTTCTTTTGTATTAGTGTGAAATAATTCAGACGTCATTAGCGAACAAACATGACGTCACCTGATCCACAGATCCACAGATCCACAGATCTATCTATATAAAAATAAGTTGTCTGTCTGTGGATGGATGGATGGATCAGGTGACGTCACCTGAAAAAACTGGATCAGGTGACGTCAAAACTGAAAAAACTAAAAAAAGGCAAAAACTACAAAAAAAAACTAAAAACTAATAAAAAAATAAAAAAGCTAAAAAACTAAAAAAACTATAAAGGTAAAAACCAATAAAAAAACTAAAAAAAAACTGAAAAAACTAAAAAAAGGCAAAAACTACAAAAAAAAAACTAAAAACTAATAAAAAAAGTAAAAAAGCTAAAAAACTAAAAAAAACTAAAAAAACTAAAAAAAGGTAAAAAACTAAAAAAAATAAAAAATAAAAAAAAACTAAAAAAAGGAAAAAACTGAAAAATAAGCTAAAATAAAGGTAAAAACCAATAAAAAACTAAAAAAAAAGGAAAAAACTAATAAATGACGACACTCAAAGAGAAAGCGACCAGGACAAAAGGAATGTTCGATTATGGGATACAAATGACGACCGGGACACAGGGAATATAAATGACGACCGGGACACAGGGACACAACTACAACGGGGACACCGGGGGAAACAGGGGGATATAAATGACGACCGGGACAAAAAAACTAAAAAGAAAAAAAAACTAAAAACTAATAAAAAAACTAAAAAATCTAAAAATCTAAATAAGCTAAAAAAGAAAAAAAAAGGAAAAAAATAAAGGAGAAAAACAAAACTAAAAAACGAATGTATATACAGACCGGGACACCGGGATACAAATGACGACCGGGACCCGGGACACAGGGAATATAAATGACGACCGGGACACAGGGACACAACTACAACGGGGACACCGGGGGAAACAGGGGGATGTAAATGACGACCGGGACACCGGGACAGGGAATGGTCGATTAGCAATCACCATCAACAAAGCTCAAGGGCAATCATTAGAATCATGAGGTATAGATCTGAATATAGATTGTTTTCCCATGGACCATTATATGTTGCATGTTCAAGAGTCGGTAAACCTGACAATCTATTTATATGCAAAGACAATGGGACAGCAAAGAATGTTGTATATTCGCAAGTTTTACGTAGTTAAAACCATATATCTATCTATATTCACAGGTGGGACATAGGGACACAACTACAATGGCGCGTAACTATTATGGCACGTAACGACTTACGCGCACGGGGGGGCTTGGGGGGGCGCGAAGCGCCCCCACCAACTAGGTGTTGGGGTGGCGCGAAGTGCCACCCCAACAGCTAGTATATATATATATATATATATATATATATATATATATATATATATATATATATATATATATATATATATATATATATATATATATATATATATATATATATATATATATATATATATATATATATATATATATCTATATTCACAGGTGGGACATAGGGACACAACTACAATGGCGCGTAACTAATAGGCGCGTAACGACTTACGCGCGCGGGGGGGCTTGGGGGGGGCGCGAAGCGCCCCCACCAACTAGGTGTTGGGGTGGCGCGAAGCGCCACCCCAACAGCTAGTATATATATATATATATATATATCTTCTATATATATAAAAATAAGTTGTCTGTCTGTGGATGTGTCAGGTGACGTCACCTGAAAAAACTGGATCAGGTGACGTCAAAACTGAAAAAACTAAAAAAAGGCAAAAACTACAAAAAAAAACTAAAAACTAATAAAAAAAATAAAAAAGCTAAAAAACTAAAAAACCTAAAAAAAGGCAAAAACTACAAAAAAAAACTAAAAACTAATAAAAAAGCTAAAAAACTAAAAAAACTAAAAAAAGGCAAAAACTACAAAAAAAACTAAAAACTAATAAAAAAAATAAAAAAGCTAAAAAACTAAAAAAAACTAAAAAAACTAAAAAAAGGTAAAAAACTAAAAAAACTAAAAACTAAAAAAAACTAAAAAAAAAGGAAAAAACTGAAAAATAAGCTAAAATAAAGGTAAAAACCAATAAAAAACTAAAAAAAAAACTGAAAAAACTAAAAAAAGGCAAAAACTACAAAAAAAAACCAAAAACTAATAAAAAAAGTAAAAAAGCTAAAAAACTAAAAAAACTAAAAAAACTAAAAAAAGGTAAAAAACTAAAAACAATAAAAAATAAAAAAAAACTAAAAAAAAGGAAAAAACTGAAAAATAAGCTAAAATAAATGACGACACTCAAAGAGAAAGCGACCAAGACAAAAGGAATGTTCGATTAGCAATCAACAAAGCACCGGGACACAGGGAGTATAAATGACGACCAGGACATAAGTAAAAAAAAAAATTAACAAAACTAAAAAGAAGGTAAAAACTACAAAAAAACTAAAAAGAAAAAAAAAACTAAAAACTAATAAAAAAACTAAAAAATCTAAAAATCTAAATAAACTAAAAAAGAAAAAAAAAGGAAAAAAATAAAGGAGAAAAACAAAACTAAAAAACGAATGTATATACAGACCGGTACACCGGGATACAAATGACGACCGGGACACAGGGAATATAAATGACGACCGGGACACAGGGACACAACTACAACGGGGACACCGGGGGAAACAGGGGTATATAAATGACAACCGGGACAAAAAAACTAAAAAGAAAAAAAAACTAAAAACTAATAAAAAAACTAAAAAATCTAAAAATCTAAATAAGCTAAAAAAGAAAAAAAAGGAAAAAAATAAAGGAGAAAAACAAAACTAAAAAACGAATGTATATACATACCGGGACACCGGGATACAAATGACGACCGGGACACAGGGAATATAAATGACGACCGGGACACAGGGACACAACTACAACGGGGACACCGGGGGAAACAGGGGGATGTAAATGACGACCGGGACACCGGGACAGGGAATGGTCGATTAGCAATCACCATCAACAAAGCTCAAGGGCAATCATTAGAATCATGAGGTATAGATCTGAATACAGATTGTTTTCCCATGGACCATTATATGTTGCATGTTCAAGAGTCGGTAAACCTGACAATCTATTTATATGCAAAGACAATGGGACAGCAAAGAATGTTTCACAGGTGGGACATAGGGACACAACTACAATGGCGCGTAACTATTATGGCGCGTAACGACTTACGCGCGCGGGGGGGCTTGGGGGGGGGCGCGAAGCGCCCCCACCAACTAGGTGTTGGGGTGGCGCGAAGCGCCACCCCAACAGCTAGTATATATATATATATATATATATATATATATATATATATATATATATATATATATATATATATATATATATATATATATATATATATATATATATATATATAGATAGATAGATAGAATTTTGAAGTTACCAGTTTTTTACTCTTCAAGAATTTCAATCTCTTTTCATACTGTTGTCATTTCAAAGATATTTGATTATTCAAGCAAGCCGATTAACAGACCAAGTGTATCAGCCATAACAGACTTTAGTTTTTAGTTTTTTAGATGAAATTTTTTTTTAGTTTTTTCCTTTTTTTCTTTTTAGTTTTTTATTGGTTTTTACCTTTATTTTAGCTTATTTTTCAGTTTTTTCCTTTTTTTTAGTTTTTTTTTATTTTTTATTTTTTTTTAGTTTTTTACCTTTTTTTATTTTTTTTATTTTTTTAGTTTTTTAGCTTTTTTACTTTTTATATTAGTTTTTAGTTTTTTTTGTAGTTTTTGCCTTTTTTTAGTTTTTTCAGTTTTTTTTTAGTTTTTTATTGGTTTTTACCTTTATTTTAGCTTATTTTTCAGTTTTTTCCTTTTTTTTAGTTTTTTTTAGTTTTCAGTTTTTTTAGTTTTTTTAGTTTTTTACCTTTTTTTAGTTTTTTAGCTTTTTTATTAATTTTTAGTTTTTTTTGTAGTTTTTGCCTTTTTTAGCTTTTTTATTAGTTTTAGTTTTTTTATAGTTTTTGCCTTTTTTTAGTTTTTTTCTTTTTAGTTTTTTTGTAGTTTTTACCTTCTTTTTAGTTTTGTTAGTTTTTTTTTTTTACTTATGTCCTGGTCGTCATTTATACTCCCTGTGTCCCGGTGCTTTGTTGATTGCTAATCGAACATTCCTTTTGTCCTGGTCGCTTTCTCTTTGAGTGTCGTCATTT
>NW_027066436.1:0-18558 GCF_032884065.1 Artemia franciscana
AATCCATAAACAAAAAAATTACTTCAAGACAATCTCCCCCATAAGGCTCCATGGCCGGGAAAGAACAGGGGAGAAAAAAATACCAACAACAAAAAATATAAACAAAAACCAAAAATTGAGTCGCCCACCTTAATAATCTCCAAAAAAATGACAAGTTAGACAGGGAGTAGCACATGATTTCACCAACTCAATTAAATACCCAACTCAATCCAGACACATCAACTCCAAGGGAAACCGGAATAAAAAATAAAGACAAAAAAAAAACAAAAAAAAAACAAACAAAATTATTTACTAGCTAGAAAATCTCTAACATAATTTTTGAACATACCAAACGAGTGGCAGCTTCGTACGAACTCTGGGAGCGTGTTCCAGATCCTGTTGCAAGCTGTCAGAGGGTTGAAGTCAGACCTCACTGACGGTGTGTGAGGAACCAGTAAATTGTTGGAACTGCGGAGATGATAAGTCGATTGATCAGAAACAAAAGATATATTATTACATAGGACAGCAGGAAGATGGCCGTGCAACTGTAAAAAAACGAAAGAAGAACAAGAAAGAAAATAGAGAGATTTCAAATCAAGCAAGGGTTTAAGTGAAAAACGGTTAGTTTCCTGAATAAGAGTCCTTCCTTTATCATAAAGTTTTGAAAGTGGCTTCAGAGACGAGGGAAAAGTTGACATCCAAATAACAGAACAATATGAAACATAAGACTGAACTAGGCTGCAGAACAAGAGTCTAAGAATCGACCCTGGAAATATATATTTGAGCTTTCTAAGGATTCCAAGACTCCTGGAGACTTTCATTTTAATCAGGTCAATATGATACTTGAACGAAAGATGTTCGTCAAGCAAGATGCCTAGGAATCGAACGTAACGATCCTTAGGTCTACTTAGAGAACCTCTTGATGCATTTATTTCATTTAAATCTGGGCAAGCCTTTGAGACTCTGGAGAAAAATGAGAAAACATGACTTTTCGACATTTAAGGCAAGATAATTTACATCAAACCACTGGATAACTCTTTCAAAAAGGGCTATCATCCTTGAACGAAGATCAGACTCAGTTCTACCAGTTGTGCCAAGAGTACTGTCATCAGCAAAAGCAATAAGTGTATCTGGTAAGGACAAACTCTTGTCACAGCTAGTAACGGATACTGGTTGACAAAGACGACAGCAAATGGTAGGTTTTAAATTTTTAACCGCATTAATCAGGTCATTGACGTAGATTAAAAAGAGTATCGGCCCAATGACAGATCCTTGTGGAACACCAAACTCTATTCCAGAAGGATTAGAAAAGTCCGGATGAACCGAGATGACTCGACCAGATAAATATGATAGAAACCATGAATAAGCATTCCCTCTTATTCCAATATGGGACATTTTCAGAAGAAGAATCTTGTGTGTTAATGAGTCAAACGCTTTTCGAACATCAAGAAAAAGAGCAGCAGGTATCAAACCAGAGTCAAGAGGTGAATTTAAATAATTCAAGAGAGTTGCACATGCATGCTCAGTTGAATGTTTGGCCCTAAAACCAAACTGAAAATCATGAAAAAAGAGTATAGAATTAAGAAAATCAAGAAGTCGAGAAAGCATAGCTTTTTCAAAAATTTTACTAAACACTGATAAAAGAGATATGGGACGATAATTTGCAGGATCATTCCTTGATCCACCTTTAAAAAGGATGATAACACGAGCACGCTTTAGAGCACTTGGGAAGACACCATTTTCAAAAGAAAGATTGACAAGTCTCGTGAGGGCACACACAATGACAGGAAGAATGAACTTGACAACCTTAGTCGGAATACGGTCTGGGCCAGAGGATGAAGAACCCCTCAAACAATTGACAATTCTGGCTATTTCAGCTTCAGAGACAGGTTCCAAGGCCATTGATTTATGACAAGGTGGTCCTAGATAAGACCTAAAATCAGGTAGAGAAGAAGAAGGACTTACAGAAGAGGCTGTAGTTTTGCCGATATTAGCAAAATAGGAAGTAAACGCATCTTGAACTTTTAGCTCACCCTCTACATTTTTCCCGTCAATCACGACACTTGAAGGGACAGAAGGAGGCAGAAAAGATGGCCTGATAACAGAATTGATTACTTGCCATGTCTTCCTAATGTCTTTACCGCACGCAGAGAATTTTCTATGATAAAATAACGATTTAGCCCTTCGGCAAAGCGAATTGTAAACTCTTCTATAAGCTTTGAAAAGTTGAAGCCGAGAATCACGCGAAAATGGCTTAGAGCATCTGTAAGCCTTCCAAAGATAATTTTTCTTCCTCCAACTTTTAAGAAGTCCAGGGGTCATCCAAGGATTCAAAGGGGTTGTTCTTTTCGATGCTGGATTCGACTGGGGTGCATTACATGTATCAAAGATAACTTCTTTCAAAGAATCATAAAACGAATTAAACAAAGAATCTATGTCAGATCCATTTTTAGAAATACTCCACGAACGACCTGCCAACCGTGACATAAGAATATGCAAGCCCTGATCATTAAATTTTAAAGAGGAAAAACCAGCTTCTTGGCTCCTCCTTGGCAACGAATCGGAAAAATCATACATGGAAAAAACAGGAAAATGGTCTGAGATATCACTCATCAATATAGAATTTCGCACCAACGTCAAAGATGAAAAAATATTATCAAGCAAAGAAGCGGTAGATTTAGTTATGCGAGTTGGAATGCATGCAGAAGGTAGTGTTCCACAAGCGAGCATTGTCGAAAGAAAATCCAAGGACGAGGATGACCTCCGGTCACACAAATTAAGGTTGAAGTCGCCCATAATTACAAGTTCACATGAATGAAGTTGGATTATTTCCAAGACCTCATCAAGAATCTGAAGGAAAGAGGGAACAGACCCACTAGGAGACCGGTATATATTACCAACAATCAAAGCTTTAGCTTGGGTTTTAATCTCAATAAATATGGATTCAAAAATTCCTTCTTCATTTCTTGACAGGTCATGTCTAACAGAGTACGGAAGACATTCCGAAAAATAAACAGCAAGGCCACCTTTAGCCATCCTACTTCGATTCAAATATTCCATCTTGTACCCATCTGATTAAAGGCTCTTTTCCTATTTCGAAAGTTTTAGTTTTCGATGGTAATAGCTACGTATGTTGGAAAAATGAAAATATTAGACTATTTTATGATTGCACATGGTAAAGAATGTGCTTAAAGGCTCTTTTCCTATGTCAAAAGTTTTAGTTTTCGAGGGTAATAGCTACGTATGTTGAAAAAATGAAGATATTAGACTATTTTATGATTGCAAATGGTAAAGAATGTGATTAAAGGCTCTTTTCCTATGTCAAAGTTTTAGTTTTCGATGGTAATAGCTACGTATGTTGAAAAAATGAAGATATTAGACTATTTTATGATTGCAAATGGTAAAGAATGTGATTAAAGGCTCTTTTCCTATGTCAAAAGTTTTAGTTTTCGAGGGTAATAGCTATGTATGTTGAAAAAATGAAGATATTAGACTATTTTATGATTGTACATGGTAAAGAATGTGATTAAAGGCTCTTTTCCTATTTCAAAAGTTTTAGTTTTCGAGGGTAATAGCTACCTATGTTGAAAAAATGAAGATATTAGACTATTTTATGATTGCAAATGGTAAAGAATGTGATTAAAGGCACTTTTCCTATGTCAAAAGTTTTAGTTTTCGAGGTTAATAGCTACGTATGTTGAAAAAATGAAGATATTAGACTATTTTATGATTGCAAATGGTAAAGAATGTGATTAAAGGCTCTTTTCCTATGTCAAAAGTTTTAGTTTTCGAGGTTAATAGCTACGTATGTTGAAAAAATGAAGATATTAGACTATTTTATGATTGCAAATTGTAAAGAATGTGATTAAAGGCTCTTTTCCTATGTCAAAAGTTTTAGTTTTTGATGGTAATAGCTACGTATGTTGAAAAAATGAAGATATTAGACTATTTTATGATTGCAAATAGTAAAGAATGTGATTAAAGGCTCTTTTCCTATGTCAAAAGTTTTAGTTTTCGAGGGTAATAGCTATGTATGTTGAAAAAATGAAGATATTAGACTATTTTATGATTGCACATGGTAAAGAATGTGATTAAAGGCTCTTTTCCTATTTCAAAAGTTTTAGTTTTCGAGGGTAATAGCTACCTATGTTGAAAAAATGAAGATATTAGACTATTTTATGATTGCAAATGGTAAAGAATGTGATTAAAGGCACTTTTCCTATGTCAAAAGTTTTAGTTTTCGAGGTTAATAGCTACTTATGTTGAAAAAATGAAGATATTAAACTATTTTATGATTGCAAATTGTAAAGAATGTGATTAAAGGCTCTTTTCCTATGTCAAAAGTTTTAGTTTTCGATGGTAATAGCTACGTATGTTGAAAAAATGAAGATATTAGACTATTTTATGATTGCAAATGGTAAAGAATGTGATTAAAGGCTCTTTTCCTATGTCAAAAGTTTTAGTTTTTGAGGGTAATAGCTATGTATGTTGAAAAAATTAAGATATTAGACTATTTTATGATTGCACATGGTAAAGAATGTGATTAAAGGCTCTTTTCCTATTTCAAAAGTTTTAGTTTTCGAGGGTAATAGCTAGGTATGTTGAAAAAATGAAGATATTAGACTATTTTATGATTGCACATGGTAAAGAATGTGATTAAAGGCTCTTTTCCTATTTCAAAAGTTTTATTTTTCGAGGGTAATAGCTAGGTCTGTTGAAAAAATGAAGATAATAGACTATTATATGATTGCAAATGGTAAAGAATGTGATTAAAGGCTCTTTTCCTATTTCAAAAGTTTTAGTTTTCGAGGGTAATAGCCATATCTGTTGAAAAAATGAAGATATTAGACTATTTTATGATTTCACATGCTAAAGAATGTGATTAAAGGCTCTTTTCCTATTTCAAAAGTTTTAGTTTTCGAGGGTAATAGCTACGTATGTTGAAAAAATGAAGATATTAGACAATTTTATGATTGCGAATGGTAAAGAATGTGATTAAAGGCTCTTTTCGTATGTCAAAAGTTTTAGTTTTCGAGGGTAATAGCTACGTATGTTGAAAAACTGAAGAAATTAGATTATTTTATGATTGCAAATGGTAACGAATGTGATTAAAGGCTCTTTTCCTATTTCAAAAGTTTTAGTTTTCGAGGGTAATAGCTATGTCTGTGGAAAAAATGAAGATATTAGACTTTTTATGATTGCACATGGTAAAGAATGTGATTAAAGGCTCTTTTCCTATGTCAAAAGTTTTAGTTTTCGAGGGTAATAGCTACCTATGTTGAAAAAATGAAGATATTAGACTATTTTATGATTGCAAATGGTAAAGAACGTGATTAAAGGCTCTTTTCCTATGTCAAAAGTTTTAATATTCGAGGGTAATAGCTACGTGTGTTGAAAAAATGAAGATATTAGACCATTTTATGATTGCAAATGGTAAAACATGTGATTAAAGGCTCTTTTCCTATGTCAAAAGTTTTAGTTTTCGAGGGTAATCGCTACGTATGTTGGAAAAATGAAGATATTAGACTATTTTATGATTGCATATGGTAAAGAATGTGCTTAAAGGCTCTTTTCCTATGTCAAAAGTTTTAGTTTTCGAGGGTAATAGCTACGTATGTTGAAAAAATGAAGATATTAGACTATTTTATGATTGCAAATGGTAAAGAATGTGATTAAAGGCTCTTTTCCTATGTCAAAAGTTTTAGTTTTCGAGGGTAATAGCTACGTATCTTGAAAAAATGAAGATATTAGACTATTTTATGATTGCAAATGGTAAAGAATGTGATTAGAGGCCCTTTTCCAATTTCAAAAGTTTTAGTTTTCGAGGATAATAGCTACGTATGTTGAAAAAATTAAGATATTAGACTATTTTATGATTGCACATGGTAAAGAATGTGATTAAAGGCTCTTTTCCTCTTTCAAAAGTTTTAGTTTTCGAGGGTAATAGCTACGTATGTTGAAAAAATGAAGATATTAGACTATTTTATGATTGCACATGGTTAAAGAATGTGATTAAAGGCTCTTTTCCTATTTCAAAAGTTTTAGTTTTCGAGGGTAATAGCTAGATATGTTGAAAAAATGAAGATATTAGACTATTTTATGATTGCACATGGTAAAGAATGTGATTAAAGGCTCTTTTCCTATTTCAAAAGTTTTAGTTTTTCGAGGGTAATAGCTAGGTCTGTTGAAAAAATGAAGATAATAGACTATTATATGATTGCAAATGGTAAAGAATGCGATTAAAGGCTCTTTTCCTATTTCAAAAGTTTTAGTTTTCGCGGGTAATAGCTACGTATGTTGAAAAAATGAAGATATTAGACAATTTTATGATTGCAAATGGTAAAGAATGTGATTAAAGGCTCTTTTCGTATGTCAAAAGTTTTAGTTTTCGAGGGTAATAGCTACGTTTGTTGAAAAACTGAAGAAATTAGACTATTTTATGATTGCAAATGGTAACGAATGTGATTAAAGGCTCTTTTCCTATTTCAAAAGTTTTAGTTTTCGAGGGTAATAGCTATGTCTATGGAAAAAATGAAAATATCAGACTATTTTATGATTGCAAATGGTAAAGAATGTGATTAAAGGCTCTTTTCCTATGCCAAAAGTTTTAGTATTCGAGGTTAATATCTACGTATTTTGAAAAAATGAAGATATTAGACTATTTTATGATTGCAAATTGTAAAGAATGTGATTAAAGGCTCTTTTCCTCTGTCAAAAGTTTTAGTTTTCGATGGTAATAGCTACGTATGTTGAAAAAATGAAGATATTAGACTATTTTATCATTGCAAATGGTAAAGAATGTGATTAAAGGCTCTTTTCCTATGTCAAAAGTTTTAGTTTTCGAGGGTAATAGCTCTGTATGTTGAAAAAATGAAGATATTAGACTATTTTATGATTGCACATGGTAAAGAATGTGATTAAAAGCTCTTTTCCTATGTCAAAAGTTTTAGTTTTTGAGGGTAATAAATACGTATGTTTAAAAAATGAAGATATTAGACAATTTTATGATTGCGCATGGTAAAGAATGTGATTAAAGGCTCTTTTCCTATGTCAAAAGTTTTAGTTTTCGAGGGTAATAGCTACGTATGTTGAAAAACTGAAGAAATTAGACTATTTTATGATTGCAAATGGTAACGAATGTGATTAAAGGCTCTTTTCCTATTTCAAAAGTTTTAGTTTTCGAGGGTAATAGCTATGTCTATGGAAAAAATGAAAATATCAGACTATTTTATGATTGCAAATGGTAAAGAATGTGATTAAAGGCTCTTTTCCTATGTCAAAAGTTTTAGTATTCGAGGTTAATAGCTACGTATGTTGAAAAAATGAAGATATTAGACTATTTTATGATTGCAAATTGTAAAGAATGTGATTAAAGGCTCTTTTCCTCTGTCAAAAGTTTTAGTTTTCGATGGTAATAGCTACGTATGTTGAAAAAATGAAGATATTAGACTATTTTATGATTGCACATGGTAAAGAATGTGATTAAAGGCTCTTTTCCTATGTCAAAAGTTTTAGTTTTTGAGGGTAATAAAAACGTATGTTGAAAAAATGAAGATATTAGACAATTTTATGATTGCGCATGGTAAAGAATGTGATTAAAGGCTCTTTTCCTATGTCAAAAGTTTTAGTTTTCGAGGGTAATAGCCACCTATGTTGAAAAAATGAAGATATTAGACTATTTTATGATTGCACATGGTAAAGAATGTGATTAAAGGCTCTTTTCCTATGTCAAAAGTTTTAGTTTTCGAGGTTAATAGCTACGTATGTTGAAAAAAATGAAGATATTAGACTATTCTATGATTGCAAATTGTAAAGAATGTGATTAAAGGCTCTTTTCCTATGTCAAAAGTTTTAGTTTTCGATGGTAATAGCTACGTATGTTGAAAAAATGAAGATATTAGACTATTTTATGATTGCAAATGGTAAAGATTGTGATTAAAGGCTCTTTTCCTATGTCAAAAGTTTTAGTTTTCGAGGGTAATAGCTATGTATGTTGAAAAAATGAAGATATTAGACTATTTTATGATTGCACATGGTAAAGAATGTGATTAAAGGCTCTTTTCCTATTTCAAAAGTTTTAGTTTTCGAGGGTAATAGCTAGGTATGTTGAAAAAATGAAGATATTAGACTATTTTATGATTGCACATGGTAAAGAATTTGATTAAAGGCTCTTTTCCTATTTCAAAAGTTTTAGTTTTCGAGGGTAATAGCTAGGTCTGTTGAAAAAATGATGATAATAGACTATTATATGATTGCAAATGGTAAAGAATGTGATTAAAGGCTCTTTTCCTATTTCAAAAGTTTTAGTTTTCGAGGGTAATAGCTATATCTGTTGAAAAAATGAAGATAATAGACTATTATATGATTGCAAATGGAAAAGAATGTGATTAAAGGCTCTTTTCCTATGTCAAAAGTTTTAGTTTTCGAGATTAATAGCTACGTATGTTGAAAAAATGAAGATCTTAGACTATTTTATGATTGCAAATTGTAAAGAATGTGATTAAAGGCTCTTTTCCTATGTCAAAAGTTTTAGTTTTCGAGGGTAATAGCTACGTATGTTGAAAAAATGAAGATATTAGACTATTTTATGATTGCAAATGGTAAAGAATGTGATTAAAGGCTCTTTTCCAATGTCAAAAGTTTTAGTTTTCGAGGGTAATAGCTATGTGTGTTGAAAAAATGAAGATATTAGACTATTTTATGATTGCACATGGTAAAGAATGTGATTAAAGGCTCTTTTCCTATTTCAAAAGTTTTAGTTTTCGAGGGTAATAGCTAGGTCTGTTGAAAAAATGAAGATAATAGACTATTATATGATTGCAAATGGTAAAGAATGTGATTAAAGGCTCTTTTCCTATTTCAAAAGTTTTAGTTTTCGAGGGTAATAGCTACGTATGTTGAAAAAATGAAGATATTAGACAATTTCATGATTGCAAATGGTAAAGAATGTGATTAAAGGCTCTTTTCGTATGTCAAAAGTTTTAGTTTTCGAGGGTAATAGCTACGTATGTTGAAAAACTGAAGGAATTAGACTATTTTATGATTGCAAATGGTAACGAATGTGATTAAAGGCTCTTTTCCTATTTCAAAAGTTTTAGTTTTCGAGGGTAATAGCTATGTCTGTGGAAAAAATGAAGATATCAGACTTTTTATGACTGCACATGGTAAAGAATGTGATTAAAGGCTCTTTTCCTATGTCAAAAATTTTAGTTTTCGAGGGTAATAGCTACCTATGTTGAAAAAATGAAGATATCAGACTATTTTATGATTGCAAATGGTAAAGAATGTGATTAAAGGCTCTTTTCCTATGTCAAAAGTTTTAGTATTTGAGGTTAATAGCTACGTATGTTGAAAAAATGAAGATATTAGACTATTTTATGATTGCAAATGGTAAAGAATGTGATTAAAGGCTCTTTTCCTATTTCAAAAGTTTTAGTTTTCGAGGGTAATAGCTACCTATGTTGAAAAAATGAAGATATTAGACTATTTTATGATTGCACATGGTAAAGAATGTGATTAAAGGCTCTTTTCCTATGTCAAAAGTTTTAGTTTTCGAGGGTAATAGCTATGTATGTTGAAAAAATGAAGATATTAGACTATTTTATGATTGCACATGGTAAAGAATGTGATTAAAGGCTCTTTTCCTATGTCAAAAGTTTTAGTTTTTGAGGGTAATAAATACGTATGTTGAAAAAATGAAGATATTAGACAATTTTATGATTGCGCATGGTAAAGAATGTGATTAAAAGCTCTTTTCCTATGTCAAAAGTTTTAGTTTTCGAGGGTAATAGCTACCTATGTTGAAAAAATGAAGATATTAGACTATTTTATGATTGCAAATGGTAAAGAATGTGATTAAAGGCTCTTTTCCTATGTCAAAAGTTTTAGTTTTCGAGGTTAATAGCTACGTATGTTGAAAAAAATGAAGATATTAGACTATTTTATGATTGTAAATTGTAAAGAATGTGATTAAAGGCTCTTTTCCTATGTCAAAAGTTTTAGTTTTCGATGGTAATAGCTACGTATGTTGAAAAAATGAAGATATTAGACTATTTTATGATTGCAAATGGTAAAGAATGTGATTAAAGGCTCTTTTCCTATGTCAAAAGTTTTAGTTTTCGAAGGTAATAGCTATGTATGTTGAAAAAATGAAGATATTAGACTATTTTATGATTGCACATGGTAAAGAATGTGATTAAAGGCTCTTTTCTTATTTCAAAAGTTTTAGTTTTCGAGGGTAATAACTAGGTATATTGAAAAAATGAAGATAATAGACTATTTTATGATTGCACATGGTAAAGAATTTGATTAAAGGCTCTTTTCCTATTTCAAAAGTTTTAGTTTTCGAGGGTAATAGCTAGGTCTGTTGAAAAAATGAAGATAATAGACTATTATATGATTGCAAATTGTAATGAATGTGATTAAAGGCTCTTTTCCTATGTCAAAAGTTTTAGTTTTCGAGGTTAATAGCTACGTATGTTGAAAAAATGAAGATATTAGACTATTTTATGATTGCAAATTGTAAAGAATGTGATTAAAGGCTCTTTTCCTATGTCAAAAGTTTTACTTTTCGATGGTAATAGCTAGGTATATTGAAAAAATGAAGATATTAGACTATTATATGATTGCAAATGGTAAAGAATGTGATTAAAGGCTCTTTTCCTATTTCAAAAGTTTTAGTTTTCGAGGGTAATAGCTATATCTGTTGAAAAAATGAAGATAATAGACTATTATATGATTGCAAATTGTAATGAATGTGATTAAAGGCTCTTTTCCTATGTCAAAAGTTTTAGTTTTCGAGGTTAATAGCTACGTATGTTGAAAAAATGAAGATATTAGACTATTTTATGATTGCAAATTGTAAAGAATGTGATTAAAGGCTCTTTTCCTATGTCAAAAGTTTTACTTTTCGATGGTAATAGCTACGTATGTTGAAAAAATGAAGATATTAGACTATTTTATAATTGCAAATGGTAAAGAATGTGATTAAAGGCTCTTTTCCTATGTCAAAAGTTTTAGTTTTCGAGGGTAATAGCTACGTATGTTGAAAAAATGAAGATATTAGACTATTTTATGATTGCACATGGTAAAGAATGTGATTAAGGGCTCTTTTCCTATTTCAAAAGTTTTAGTTTTCGAGGTTAATAAATAGGTATGTTGAAAAAATGAAGATATTAGACTATTTTATGATTGTAAATGGTAAAGAATGTGATTAAAGGCTCTTTTCCTATGTCAAAAGTTTTAGTTTTCGAGGGTAATAGCTATGTATGTTGAAAAAATGAAGATATTAGACTATTTTATGATTGCACATGGTAAAGAATGTGATTAAAGGCTCTTTTCCTATTTCAAAAGTTTTAGTTTTCGAGGGTGATAGCTAGGTCTGTTGAAAAAATGAAGATATTAGACTATTTTATGATTGCAAATGGTAAAGAATGTGATTAAAGGCTCTTTTCCTATGTCAAAAGTTTTAGTTTTCGAGGGTAATAGCTATGTATGTTGAAAAAATGAAGATATTAGACTATTTTATGATTGCACATGGTAAAGAATGTGATTAAAGGCTCTTTTCCTATGTCAAAAATTTTAGTTTTTGAGGGTAATAAATACGTATGTTGAAAAAATGAAGATATTAGACAATTTTATGATTGCGCATGGTAAAGAATGTGATTAAAAGCTCTTTACCTATGTCAAAAGTCTTAGTTTTCGAGGGTAATAGCTACCTATGTTGAAAAAATGAAGATATTAGACTATTTTATGATTGCAAATGGTAAAGAATGTGATTAAAGGCTCTTTTCCTATGTCAAAAGTTTTAGTTTTCGAGGTTAATAGCTACGTATGTTGAAAAAAAATGAAGATATTAGACTATTTTATGATTGCAAATTGTAAAGAATGTGATTAAAGGCTCTTTTCCTATGTCAAAAGTTTTAGTTTTCGATGGTAATATCTACGTATGTTGAAAAAATGAAGATATTAGACTATTTTATGATTGCAAATGGTAAAGAATGTGATTAAAGGCTCTTTTCCTATGTCAAAAGTTTTAGTTTTCGAAGGTAATAGCTATGTATGTTGAAAAAATGAAGATATTAGACTATTTTATGATTGCACATGGTAAAGAATGTGATTAAAGGCTCTTTTCTTATTTCAAAAGTTTTAGTTTTCGAGGGTAATAACTAGGTATATTGAAAAAATGAAGATATTAGACTATTTTATGATTGCACATGGTAAAGAATTTGATTAAAGGCTCTTTTCCTATTTCAAAAGTTTTAGTTTTCGAGGGTAATAGCTAGGTCTGTTGAAAAAATGAAGATAATAGACTATTATATGATTGCAAATTGTAATGAATGTGATTAAAGGCTCTTTTCCTATGTCAAAAGTTTTAGTTTTCGAGGTTAATAGCTACGTATGTTGAAAAAATGAAGATATTAGACTATTTTATGATTGCAAATTGTAAAGAATGTGATTAAAGGCTCTTTTCCTATGTCAAAAGTTTTACTTTTCGATGGTAATAGCTAGGTATATTGAAAAAATGAAGATATTAGACTATTATATGATTGCAAATGGTAAAGAATGTGATTAAAGGCTCTTTTCCTATTTCAAAAGTTTTAGTTTTCGAGGGTAATAGCTATATCTGTTGAAAAAATGAAGATAATAGACTATTATATGATTGCAAATTGTAATGAATGTGATTAAAGGCTCTTTTCCTATGTCAAAAGTTTTAGTTTTCGAGGTTAATAGCTACGTATGTTGAAAAAATGAAGATATTAGACTATTTTGTGATTGCAAATTGTAAAGAATGTGATTAAAGGCTCTTTTCCTATGTCAAAAGTTTTACTTTTCGATGGTAATAGCTACGTATGTTGAAAAAATGAAGATATTAGACTATTTTATGATTGTAAATGGTAAGAATGTGATTAAAGGCTCTTTTCCTATGTCAAAAGTTTTAGTTTTCGAGGGTAATAGCTATGTATGTTGAAAAAATGAAGATATTAGACTATTTTATGATTGCACATGGTAAAGAATGTGATTAAAGGCTCTTTTCCTATTTCAAAAGTTTTAGTTTTCGAGGGTGATAGCTAGGTCTGTTGAAAAAATGAAGATAATAGACTATTATATGATTGCAAATGGTAAAGAATATGATTATAGCTCTTTTCTATTTCAAAAGTTTTAGTTTTCGAGGGTAATAGCTACGTATGTTGAAAAAATGAAGATATTAGACAATTTTATGATTCCAAATGGTAAAGAATGTGATTGAAGGCTCTTTTCGTATGTCAAAAGTTTTAGTTTTCGAGGGTAATAGCTACGTATGTTGAAAAACTGAAGAAATTAGACTATTTTATGATTGCAAATGGTAACGAATGTGATTAAAGGCTCTTTTCCTATTTCAAAAGTTTTAGTTTTCGAGGGTAATAGCTATGTCTGTGGAAAAAATGAAGATATTAGACTTTTTATGATTGCAAATGGTAAAGAATGTGATTAAAGGCTCTTTTCCTATGTCAAAAGTTTTAGTTTTCGAGGGGTAATAGCTACCTATGTTGAAAAAATGAAGATATCAGACTATTTTATGATTGCAAATGGTAAAGAATGTGATTAAAGGCTCTTTTCCAATGTCAAAAGTTTTAGTTTTCGAGGTTAATAGCTACGTATGTTGAAAAAATGAAGATATTAGACTATTTTATGATTGCAAATTGTAAAGAATGTGATTAAAGGCTCTTTTCCTATGTCAAAAGTTTTAGTTTTCGATGGTAATAGCTGCGTATGTTGCAAAAATGAAGATATTAGACTATTTTATGATTGCAAATGGTAAAGAATGTGATTAAAGGCTCTTTTCCTATGTCTAAAGTTTTAGTTTTCGAGGGTAATAGCTATGAATGTTGAAAAAATGAAGATATTAGACTATTTTATGATTGCACATGGTAAAGAATGTGATTAAAGGCTCTTTTCCTATGTCAAAAGTTTTAGTTTTTGAGGGTAATAAATACGTATGTTGAAAAAATGAAGATATTAGACAATTTTATGATTGCGCATGGTAAAGAATGTGATTAAAGGCTCTTTTCCTATGTCAAAAGTTTTGGTTTTCGAGGGTAATAGCTACGTATGTTGAAAAAATGAAGACATTAGACTATTTTATGATTGCAAATGGTAAAGAATGTGATGAAAGGCTCTTTTCCTATGTCAAAAGTTTTAGTTTTCGAGGGTAATAGCTACGTATGTTGAAAAAATGAAGATATTAGACTATTTTATAATTGCAAATGGTAAAGAATGTGATTAAAGGCTCTTTTCCTATGTCAAAAGTTTTAGTTTTCGAGGTTAATAAATAGGTATGTTGAAAAAATGAAGATATTAGACTATTTTATGATTGCAAATTGTAAAGAATGTGATTAAAGGCTCTTTTCCTATGTCAAAAGTTTTAGTTTTCGATGGTAATAGCTACGTATGTTGAAAAAATGAAGATATTAGACTATTTTATGATTGTAAATGGTAAAGAATGTGATTAAAGGCTCTTTTCCTATGTCAAAAGTTTTAGTTTTCGAGGGTAATAGCTATGTATGTTGAAAAAATGAAGATATTAGACTATTTTATGATTGCACATGGTAAAGAATGTGGTTAAAGGCTCTTTTCCTATTTCAAAAGTTTTAGTTTTCGAGGGTAATAGCTAGGTCTGTTGAAAAAATGAAGATAATAGACTATTATATGATTGCAAATTGTAATGAATGTGATTAAAGGCTCTTTTCCTATGTCAAAAGTTTTAGTTTTCGAGGTTAATAGCTACGTATGTTGAAAAAATGAAGATATTAGACTATTTTATGATTGCAAATTGTAAAGAATGTGATTAAAGGCTCTTTTCCTATGTCAAAAGTTTTACTTTTCGATGGTAATAGCTAGGTATATTGAAAAAATGAAGATATTAGACTATTATATGATTGCAAATGGTAAAGAATGTAATTAAAGGCTCTTTTCCTATTTCAAAAGTTTTAGTTTTCGAGGGTAATAGCTATATCTGTTGAAAAAATGAAGATAATAGACTATTATATGATTGCAAATTGTAATGAATGTGATTAAAGCTCTTTTCCTATGTCAAAAGTTTTAGTTTTCGAGGTTAATAGCTACGTATGTTGAAAAAATGAAGATATTAGACTATTTTGTGATTGCAAATTGTAAAGAATGTGATTAAAGGCTCTTTTCCTATGTCAAAAGTTTTACTTTTCGATGGTAATAGCTACGTATGTTGAAAAAATGAAGATATTAGACTATTTTATGATTGTAAATGGTAAAGAATGTGATTAAAGGCTCTTTTCCTATGTCAAAAGTTTTAGTTTTTGAGGGTAATAGCTATGTATGTTGAAAAAATGAAGATATTAGACTATTTTATGATTGCACATGGTAAAGAATGTGATTAAAGGCTCTTTTCCTATTTCAAAAGTTTTAGTTTTCGAGGGTGATAGCTAGGTCTGTTGAAAAAATGAAGATAATAGACTATTATATGATTGCAAATGGTAAAGATTATGATTTTACGTATGTTGAAAAAATGAAGACATTAGACTATTTTATGATTGCAAATGGTAAAGAATGTGATGAAAGGCTCTTTTCCTATGTCAAAAGTTTTAGTTTTCGAGGGTAATAGCTACGTATGTTGAAAAAATGAAGATATTAGACTATTTTATAATTGCAAATGGTAAAGAATGTGATTAAAGGCTCTTTTCCTATGTCAAAAGTTTTAGTTTTCGAGGTTAATAAATAGGTATGTTGAAAAAATGAAGATATTAGACTATTTTATGATTGCAAATTGTAAAGAATGTGATTAAAGGCTCTTTTCCTATGTCAAAAGTTTTAGTTTTCGATGGTAATAGCTACGTATGTTGAAAAAATGAAGATATTAGACTATTTTATGATTGTAAATGGTAAAGAATGTGATTAAAGGCTCTTTTCCTATGTCAAAAGTTTTAGTTTTCGAGGGTAATAGCTATGTATGTTGAAAAAATGAAGATATTAGACTATTTTATGATTGCACATGGTAAAGAATGTGGTTAAAGGCTCTTTTCCTATTTCAAAAGTTTTAGTTTTCGAGGGTGATAGCTAGGTCTGTTGAAAAAATGAAGATATTAGACTATTTTATGATTGCAAATGGTAAAGAATGTGATTAAAGGCTCTTTTCCTATTTCAAAAGTTTTAGTTTTCGAGGGTAATAGCTACCTATGTTGAAAAAATGAAGATATTAGACTATTTTATGATTGCAAATGGTAAAGAATGTCATTAAAGGCTCTTTTCCTATGTCAAAAGTTTTAGTTTTCGAGGGTAATAGCTATGTATGTTGAAAAAATGAAGATATTAGACTATTTTATGATTGCACATGGTAAAGAATGTGATTAAAGGCTCTTTTCCTATGTCAAAAGTTTTAGTTTTTGAGGGTAATAAATACGTATGTTGAAAAAATGAAGATATTAGACAATTTTATGATTGCGCATGGTAAAGAATGTGATTAAAAGCTCTTTTCCTATGTCAAAAGTCTTAGTTTTCGAGGGTAATAGCTACCTATGTTGAAAAAATGAAGATATTAGACTATTTTATGATTGCAAATGGTAAAGAATGTGATTAAAGGCTCTTTTCCTATGTCAAAAGTTGTAGTTTTCGAGGTTAATAGCTACGTATGTTGAAAAAAATGAAGATATTAGACTATTTTATGATTGTAAATTGTAAAGAATGTGATTAAAGGCTCTTTTCCTATGTCAAAAGTTTTAGTTTTCGATGGTAATAGCTACGTATGTTGAAAAAATGAAGATATTAGACTATTTTATGATTGCAAATGGTAAAGAATGTGATTAAAGGCTCTTTTCCTATGTCAAAAGTTTTAGTTTTCGAAGGTAATAGCTATGTATGTTGAAAAAATGAAGATATTAGACTATTTTATGATTGCACATTGTAAAGAATGTGATTAAAGGCTCTTTTCTTATTTCAAAAGTTTTAGTTTTCGAGGGTAATAACTAGGTATATTGAAAAAATGAAGATATTAGACTATTTTATGATTGCACATGGTAAAGAATTTGATTAAAGGCTCTTTTCCTATTTCAAAAGTTTTAGTTTTCGAGGGTAATAGCTAGGTCTGTTGAAAAAATGAAGATAATAGACTATTATATGATTGCAAATTGTAATGAATGTGATTAAAGGCTCTTTTCCTATGTCAAAAGTTTTAGTTTTCGAGGTTAATAGCTACGTATGTTGAAAAAATGAAGATATTAGACTATTTTATGATTGCAAATTGTAAAGAATGTGATTAAAGGCTCTTTTCCTATGTCAAAAGTTTTACTTTTCGATGGTAATAGCTAGGTATATTGAAAAAATGAAGATATTAGACTATTATATGATTGCAAATGGTAAAGAATGTGATTAAAGGCTCTTTTCCTATTTCAAAAGTTTTAGTTTTCGAGGGTAATAGCTATATCTGTTGAAAAAATGAAGATTATAGACTATTATATGATTGCAAATTGTAATGAATGTGATTAAAGGCTCTTTTCCTATGTCAAAAGTTTTAGTTTTCGAGGTTAATAGCTACGTATGTTGAAAAAATGAAGATATTAGACTATTTTATGATTGCAAATTGTAAAGAATGTGATTAAAGGCTCTTTTCCTATGTCAAAAGTTTTACTTTTCGATGGTAATAGCTACGTATGTGGAAAAAATGAAGATATTAGACTATTTTATGATTGTAAATGGTAAAGAATGTGATTAAAGGCTCTTTTCCTATGTCAAAAGTTTTAGTTTTCGAGGGTAATAGCTATATATGTTGAAAAAATGAAGATATTAGACTAATTTATGATTGCACATGGTAAAGAATGTGATTAAAGGCTCTTTTCCTATTTCAAAAGTTTTAGTTTTCGAGGGTGATAGCTAGGTCTGTTGAAAAAATGAAGATAATAGACTATTATATGATTGCAAATGGTAAAGAATATGATTATAGCTCTTTTCCTATTTCAAAAGTTTTAGTTTTCGAGGGTAATAGCTACGTATGTTGAAAAAATGAAGATATTAGACAATTTTATGATTGCAAATGGTAAAGAATGTGATTGAAGGCTCTTTTCGTATGTCAAAAGTTTTAGTTTTCGAGGGTAATAGCTACGTATGTTGAAAAACTGAAGAAATTAGACTATTTTATGATTGCAAATGGTAACGAATGTGATTAAAGGCTCTTTTCCTATTTCAAAAGTTTTAGTTTTCGAGGGTAATAGCTATGTCTGTGGAAAAAATGAAGATATTAGACTTTTTATGATTGCAAATGGTAAAGAATGTGATTAAAGGCTCTTTTCCTATGTCAAAAGTTTTAGTTTTCGAGGGTAATAGCTACCTATGTTGAAAAAATGAAGATATCAGACTATTTTATGATTGCAAATGGTAAAGAATGTGATTAAAGGCTCTTTTCCTATGTCAAAAGTTTTAGTTTTCGAGGTTAATAGCTACGTATGTTGAAAAAATGAAGATATTAGACTATTTTATGATTGCAAATTGTAAAGAATGTGATTAAAGGCTCTTTTCCTATGTCAAAAGTTTTAGTTTTCGATGGTAATAGCTGCGTATGTTGCAAAATTGAAG
>NW_027066437.1:0-18555 GCF_032884065.1 Artemia franciscana
TTGCGGCCCAAAATTGATTTTAAGAAGATTTTCTGTAAATAAATTAACTTGGCAATTTAAAAAAGCTTAGTTCTCATTATAACGAACTTTTAAATAAATACCAAAGATTCTTGTCTTGTGTGAGTTTATAAAGTGTTTTTATAGCTATTAATATAAATAAGCATAAATATACCAATTGGGAATGATGGCAAAAAGGATTATTTAATTTTTGGCCCAATGTAAAGCAAAATTGCATAAAAGGCAGATGAAAAGAATGTAACTAAATATGTATTTTGCCTCTAATTTGATCCCTCTTAGTCCCTTTAAGGGCTAAAAACGTAATTTCCTAAAAACAATTATTAAAGTAAAAAAGATCATAAGAAACCAAATCAAGTGATTCTGATTAATATATATATTTAATATATCTATATATATATAAATAAGTTGTCTGTGGATCTGTGGATCTGTGGATCAGGTGACGTCATGTTTCGGCTGACGTCATGAAATTAGTTGTCGTCATTTTTGCTTTGACGATGCTTAGTATATTGTAAAACACATTAATTTGGTTAATAATATACCATTTCAAACACCAAAATGAACATGCTGGAGTAGTCACTCGGTGAGAGAGGGTGTCAGAACGGAGAATGAAGGTCCCAGGTTCAAATCCTGGTTAGGCTAAAAAAGGTAAAAAACTAAAAACTAAAAAAAAAAACTGAAAAAACTAAAAAAAGGCAAAAACTACAAAAAAAACTAAAAACTAAAAAAAAAAATAAAAAAGCTAAAAAACTAAAAATACTAAAAAAACTAAAAAACTAAAAAAACTAAAAACTAAAAAAAAAACTTAAAAAAAAGTAAAAAACTGAAAAATAGAAGAGAAAAAGAAAACTAATAAAATTAAGAATAAAATAAAAAAAAAAGATAAAAACTAAAAAAAAGTAAAAAGAAAAAACGAAAAAAAACTAAAAAAGCTAAAAAAAAGGTAAAAACCAATAAAAAACTAAAAAGAAAAAAAGGAAAAAAAAAAACTAAAAAAACTAAAAACTAAAAAAAAACTTAAAAAAAAAGGAAAAAACTGAAAAATAGAAGAGAAAAAGAAAACTAACAAAATTAAGAATAAAAATAAAAAAGATAAAAACTAAAAAAAAAAGTAAAAAGAAAAAACGAAAAAAACTAAAAAAGCTAAAAAAAAAGGTAAAAACCAATAAAAAACTAAAAAGAAAAAAGGAAAAAAACTAAAAAAAATTTTCATCTAAAAAACTAAAAAAAACTAAAAAAGGTAAAAACTAAAAGAACTAAAAAAGAAAAAAAAACTAAAAAAAGGAAAAAAACTGAAAAATAAAGGAAAAAAAGAAAACTAAAAAAAATATAAATAAAAATAAAAAAACTAAAAAGATAAAAACTTCAAAAAAAAACTAAAAAGAAAAAAGAAAAAACTAAAAAACCTTAAAAAAGGTCAAAACCAATAAAAAAAAACTAAAAGGGGAACACTGGGACACAAATGACGACCGGGATACTGGGAATATAAATGACGACCGGGACACAGGGAATGTTCAATTAGCAATCACCATCAACAAAGCTCAAGGGCAATCATTAGAATCATGAGGTATAGATCTGAATATGGATTGTTTTTCCCATGGACAATTATATGTTGCATGTTCAAGAGTCGGTAAACCTGACAATCTAAATAAATGACGACACTCAAAGAGAAAGCGACCGGGACAAAAGGAATGTTCGATTAGCAATCAACAAAGCACCGGGACACAGGGAGTATAAATGACGACGACTGGGACACAGGGAAATAACTACAAAGGGGACGCCGGGGTGCACAGGGGGATATATAAATGACGATGGCGACTCAGGGAATGGTCGATTAGCAATCACCATCCACAAAGCTCAAGGGCAATCATTAGAATCATGAGGTATAGATCTGAATACGGATTGTTTTCCCATGGACCATTATATGTTGCATGTTCAAGAGTCGGTAAACCTGACAATCTATTTATATGCACAGACAATGGGACAGCAAAGAATGTTGTATATTCGCAAGTTTTACGTAGTTAAAAACATATATATATATATATATATATATATATATATATATATATATATATATATATATATATATATATATATATATATATATATATATATATATATATATATATATATATATATATATATATTATATATATATATATTCACAGGTGGGACATAGGGAAACAACTACAATGGCGCGTAACTAATATGGCGCGTAACGACTTACGCGCGCGGGGGGGCTTGGGGGGGGGGGTCGAAGCGCCCCCACCAACTAGGTGTTGGGGTGGCGCGAAGCGCCACCCCAACAGCTAGTATATATATATATATATATATATATATATATATATATATATATATATATATATATATATATATATATATATATATATATATATATATATATATATATATATATATATATATATATATATATATATATATATATATATATATATATATATAATAGCTGTTGGGGTGGCGCTTCGCGCCACCCCAACACCTAGTTGGTGGGGCGCTTCACGCCCCCCCAAGCCCCCCCGCGCGCGTAAGTCGTTACGCGCCATATTAGTTACGCGCCATTGTAGTTGTGTCCCTGTGTCCCACCTGTGAATATAGATAGATTTATATATGTGTTTCAAACTACGTAAAAATTGCAAATATACAACATTCTTGGCTTTCCCATTGTCTGTCCATATACAAAGCCGTATGTACTAATAATGACGTCATATGTAAACGCTCTTTTTACAAACAAACAAACATGCATACACACAACTCGTTTTTATATAGATAGATAGATAGATAGATACAATACAAATTAACTACGTAAAACTTGTGAATATACAACAGTCTTCGCTGTCCCATTGTCTGTGCGTATAAATAGATTGTCAGGTTTACCGACCCTCAAAGATGCAACATACAATTGTACATTGGTAAAGCAATCTGTATTAAGATCTATACCGCATTTTTCTAGTGATTGCACTTGAGCTTTGTTGATGGTGGTTGCAAATGCTAATCGAATTGGGAATTGCAATCTTTTAAATTGAAAAAGCAGATCCGTTGGAATCATGGGAATGCGAGGAATAAGAACAGCCTCACCCTCATAAGGCCCTGTCAAGATTGTGGCCTCTATTAGGTTTTCCATTGTTTTTTTTACGGCAAGTCGCGTGCCATTGCAAAGCTTTGGTGGGTTGATATTTCTTAAAAGTATTATTTGTACGCCTATTTTTAGTTGTAGCACGTGTGGTGGAAACCCTGAAGGATCTATGGAATTTAAAAATTCACATGGATAATTAACCGCTTCATTTGGTTCCAAAATACAAATTAACTGCGTAAAACTTGCGAATATACAACATTCTTCGCTGTCCAATTGTCGCTGCATATAAATAGATTGTCAGGTTTACCGACCCCCGAACATGCAACGTACAATTGTCCATGGGAAAAACAATCAGTATTAAGATCTATACCACATTTCTCTAATGATTGACCTTGAGCTTTGTTAATGGTGATTGCGAATGCTAATCGAATTGGGAATTGCAATCTTTTAAATTGAAAAGGCAGATCCGTTGGAATCATGGGAATGCGAGGAATAAGAACAGCCTCAACCTCAAAAGGCCCTGTCAAGATTGTGGCCTCTATTAGGTTTTCCATTGTTTTTTTTACGGCAAGTCGAGTGCCATTGCAAAGCATTGGTGGGTTTATATTCTTTAAAAGTATTATTGGTACGCCTATTTTTAGTTGTAGCACGTGTGGTGGAAACCCTGAAAGATCTATGGAATTTAAAAATTCAGATGGATAATTAACCGCGTCATTTGGTTCCAAAACTGTGTCGACTGACTTGTAAAGGACTGCCTGGTCTCGAATCTTGGTCAAAACAATATTGTTGATTTCGTGGACGTCTATATTTTTGGGTGCGAGAATCGCTCTTTCACTTAGACATTTATTATTTTTATAATTTTTTATAATATTCGGAAATACTTTTTCAATCAATTCATTTTTGGACGTCAATAAATTACAGAAATCAGCAGGTAGTTGTATACGTCCTGAAATTGAGTCTACTGGGAGCTTTCCGTTTCCTATTGCCAGCAATTGATCTGAAAATGTTTGACCAGAGTCATCGTTTTGCAATCGGACACGCATATTTGTAGTTAATTTTAATGTTTTTACGTGTGCCCATAAATTAGAATTTTTCAGGCAAGCATTCATTTCGTCTGCAGGAGTTGATCTAGGTATTATAGGTAATGTTTGCCTGAAATCTCCCGCAAGCAATATTAATGTGCTGCCAAAGGGTTTCGACTTCCCTCGCAAATCTTTCAAGCATTGATCCAGAGCCTCGAGCAATTTTTTGTGTGCCATTGTGCACTCATCCCAAATAATAAGTTTGCATTGCTGCAATACTTTACCCATCCCAGATGATTTGGAAATATTGCACGTGGGAGTTTCTGTAGAATGCAAGTTCAGAGGCAATTTCAAAGCGGAATGAGCAGTTCTTCCACCAGGCAGCAATGTTGCGGCTATTCCGGACGACGCAATTGCCAACGCTATATCATTTTTTGATCGAATTGATGCAAGAATCAGTTTTATCACAAACGTTTTACCAGTACCTCCTGGCGCATCCAAAAAGAAAATTTCTCCAACGTTGTTATCGACACAATGCATTATCGTATCATAAATGTCTTTTTGTTCCGACGTTAACTTGGAAATGTTATTTTGTACATATGACAATAGATCACTCGTACTGTAACTTTGTTCACGATCCAATTCTACACATGTCGAAACAGCAGCGATACGGTTAGGTGAAGGCATTCCCAAATCCTGAAGAGGTTTGTTTGCCATACGTACGCACAAATCTTCTATAACAACTAAAGTGTAGTTATAAATTTCTGATGTAAAATCAAAAGTCATATCTGACGTCTCTAACTGTTTTCGATGGAGTATATCTTCGGACATTTTTGACTTATATTTTTCCCATAACTTTCTAGGAGCTGATGGAGAGCAAGTTGTTAAAATGATGCCAAACAATGCACGAATTTGACTTGGGGTTGACGTTTCGCACGCGTCATTGATGCAGTTATCCCAGTGTTGGTCATTCTCCAATAAATTCAGGGTTGGCATGCACTACGGTAAGTGTCATGTATAGTACCATTTACAGTCCTCAAATACTCAAAGGATGTCGGACCGGGTACATTCACCAAAAGCAGGCGTAGAAAGAAGCATTCATGTTGATTGGGGTGAACGGTGTAGAGTCTTCCTATCGTGGTATCTTTGAAGATGGTAGGTTGGCCGTCGACTGACTTACCCTGTTTTCGACGTTCAAATACTTTATTTTTAGTATTCCACGTGTAATACGAAGGCACTTCAGTATACAGCAGTTTTTTGCAAAAGAATCATTTTTGCAAAGCGGAAAAAAAGCTGTTAATGTTGTATCCGGTGGATTCAGGACTCTTTGTTGCACGTTGGTTTCCGTGAAATAAACACGTTGACCATTCTGTAAATGTACCGCTAAGTGAACAACAGCTGGACTACGTTCATGTATCGGAAATGAAAGAATTCGCCAAACAGCTTCATTACTGCTTATGTATCTTCCAGCCTGATATTGTACGATTTCATCGAAATCTTTGATTTCGGGCTGCAAGCCAAAAACTGCCATGTCACTGCCTTTGTTGACGTATTTACATATGTATTTGATTGCCTTTACGGAGTTACAGTATTCAACGTTTATGTGTGCATTAAATGTTTTTGATAATAATGGGGAATATGGAACAACCCACTGGTTATCTACTTCGATGGTGGTACCGTTACGCTTCTTTATTATTGCTGTTTTACCGCCATCTTCAGTAGATCTTCTTCTATATTGTGGGTAACCATCATTGCCAGTAATTGTGTTTGATACTAAAAGTCGAGGATATTGCTTTTTGCACCTTCCTTTGGCCATGCATGGTGAATTTTCGTTCAGTGCACCGCAAGATCCATGTATCATATTTTTTACAATAATATCATGTAACCCCTTATCGACATTTTTATCAGGTATTTCAGCGGAAATCACATCATCAATTTCGTTTGAAGTAATTTTTTTATGTAGCCAGATTAGTATATGTGCGTGTGGCAAACCTCGTTTTTGCCATTCCACTGAGTACATCCAGCATCGCACTGACCCAAACACATCAAGTTTTACAATGTAGTTTATCAGTGATTTCAACTTTTGCCGGAAGACACGGGCCGTAATGTCTTGCCTATGAACCGCCGATTGTCCTTGAAGTAAAAGCTGCAGTATCTCGTCCCAAGATTGATTACATGTAAATGTAATAAATAAATCTGGACGACCATAGAGACGAACATACGCAATAGCATCTTGAGCATATTCATGCATATGACGGGGACTGCCAGCATATGACGAAGGTAAAATTGTTAATCTTCCAACGTTTGTGGTATTACCGTCATTTATAACTGCATCTCGCAAATGAATGTATTGTTCAGAGCGGAGCTTGGTCTGATTCAGGCGGATATATAGCAAACGTTCTGATTCGATTTTAGCATACATATCAACGACGAATGGGTGAAACAATTCACGGCATTTTAAAATATAATTTTCTTCATCCTGCCGAATCATTAGTCTATAGGAATAATAATGCATTGCACTGCATTTCTTATTCATTTCTTTGTTAGTGGCTGGATTCATCAATTTAATATTAAAGTGATAGCTGTCGGCTCCATCCCAAAAATTGATATGATATTGTAGGGCATTGTAGCATCGATGAGTTTCAGCAATTCTTAACAACTGAGCGTTTCGCTTATGAAGAATAATATCTCGAGGTAAAAACTGATCACCGACCATAACGATTGCCATTTCGTCGATAGTTGGAGCATTGTATCTACGCACATGTTGGCCAGGAGGCGTTTTGTCAGCAGAAATAACAATTTTATGCGTATCAGTAGGCATCAAATCGATGGCTGTTTTGAACAGACGCACTAAATTATTATTTTCGTGGAAAAGATGTTGCAATTGGGAAACGATTGTCCTTTCAACGTTGGGAGAAATTTCGCAACGTGCATTCAATTCAGAATTTCTATCACTGATGAAGTACAATTGTAAAAATTTATGATTCTCGCCTGAGAATGGTAGAAGGGACCCTGCTCTATGATAAATTTGCCCTTTTACTTTGAAAGTAGACATAAATTGATCTGTATTTTCGATTTGGGCTCCAAACGACGTCATTTGGAAACATGAGTTGTATTTTCTGATTTTTGACAAAAAACGCTTAGATTCTGACGTAGTTCCAGTAAGGAAAGTCTTCAATGGCTCTGGTGGTGCAGCCAATAGAGGAAGTTTAACTTTTCCTGAGGCGCTACACATTCCCATTGTTTCACCATTGAATTTCAAGGCCTTGCAATAGGGACAAATTTTAGACATTGTCCCGATTTGAACACATCTACTCAAGCTATAATCATCGACTGGGTTGTACCTGAATGCCAGGCGATAACTTTCAGGTTGCTCTGATTCCTCGGCACGCTTTCTTTTCTTACTTTCTCTATCAGCAGCAAGCCTGATTTCTTGCTGTTCTTGTGATTCCTCGGCACGCTTTCTTTTCTTACTTTCTCTATCAGCAGCAAGCCTGATATCTTGCTGTTCTTGTAATTCCTCGGCACGCCTTCTTTTTTCACTTTCTCTTTTAGCAGCAAGTCTGCTTCCGCGTTGCTCTGGTAGTTCCTCGGCACGCTTTCTGTTCTTTTTTTCTCTATCAGCCTCAAGCCTGTTTCCTTGCTGTTCTTTTGATTCCTCGGCACGCTTCCTGTTCTTTCTTTCTCTATCAGCCTCAAGCCTGTTTCCTTGCTGTTCTTTTGATTCCTCGGCACGCCTTCTTTTTTCACTTTCTCTTTTAGCAGCAAGTCTGCTTTCGCGTTGCTCTGGTAGTTCCTCGGCACGCTTTCTTTTCTGACTTTCTCTATCAGCAGCAAGTTTTTTGGCATAGACTCTTTGAGCATCTTCATCGGCTTTTGCCATGGTAAGTTCATCAGTCATTGTAAACTTAAACATTAATAGATTTCTACGTGAACATATGTCTTAAATATCTTGAATGACGTCACCGTCAAAGCAAAAATGACGACAACTAATTTCATGACGTCAGTCAACACAGAAACATGACGTCACCTGATCCACAGACAGACACACAGACAGACAACTTATTTTTATATATATAGATATATATATATATATATATCTTCTATATATATAAAAATAAGTTGTCTGTCCGGTACGCCAGATTATATCTTCTATATAAATAAAAGAAAACAAACTAGAATGCAAAAACTGGAAATTGCATAAATATTTCGAAATATTTTGACAATAGATTAAAGTAATTCGAAAAAGAAAAATGGTAAAAAACTAAAAAAAACTAAAAAGAAAAAACTAAAAAAAAATTAAAAATTAAAAAAATTAAAAAAAGAAAAAACCTAAAAAGAAAAAACGTAAAAAAATAAAAAAGATAAAAAACTAAAAAAAAAAACTAAAAAAGCTAAAAAACTAAAAAAAGAAAAAACTAAAAAAAAACTGGGAATTGCACAAATATTTCAATATATTTTGAAAATAGATTAAAGTAATTCGAAAACCTTAAAACAGATACCCCAAATTTTGATGTTTAATTTAAATTGTTGGAGCTTTAGCATGCTTGGCACGTAAAGATTTTTCCAAGTGTCAATGTTAGAATGAACATTGACAAATTGAAGAAAACAAATCAATAAAAAGAAGAAACTAAAAAAAGAAAAAACTAAAAAAGAAAAAAAACTAAAGAAGAAACTGTATCTATATATATAAAAATCTATATATATAAAAATAAGTTGTCTGTCTTTTATGTCTGTTACACTATGTCTGTTACGCCAGATTATATCTTATCTATATATAAAAATAAGTTGTATGTATTTTTGTACTGAGGGTTTGCACATGACGTCTGAAAAATAAAGAAGAAAAAGAAAACTGAAAAAAAATGGTAAAAAACTAAAAAAAAACTAAAAAATAAAAAAAATAAAAAAAGAAAAAACTTAAAAAGAAAAAATGTAAAAAAAAATAAAAAAATAAAAAGGTAAAAAACTAAAAAGAAAAAAAACTAAAAAAGCTAAACAACTAAAAAAAGAAAAAAACTAAAAAAAACTGGGAATTGCACAAATATTTCAATATATTTTGACAAAAGATTAAGGTAACTCGAAAACATTAAAACAGATACCCAAAATTTTGAGGTTTATTATAAATTGTTAGAGCTTTAGCTTGCTTGGCACGTAAAGATTTTTCCAAGTGTCAATGTTAGAATGAACATTGACAAATTTAAGAAAACAAATCAATAAAAAGAAGAAACTTAAAAAAGAAAAACTAAAAAAGAAAAAAAACTAAGAAAAGAAAAAACTAAAAAAGAAAAAAAACTGAAATGAAACTGTATCTATATATCTATATAAATGGCGACCGGGACACTCAAAAAGAAATTACAGACTGGGATACCAGGACACAAATGACGACCGGGACACAGGGAATATAAATGACGACCTGGACACAGGGACACAACTACAACGGGGATGCCGGGGGCACAGGGGGATATATAAATGACGACGGGGACACAGGGAATGTTCGATTAGCAATCACCATCAACAAAGCTCAAGGGCAATCGTTAGAAAAATGCGGTATAGATATGAATACGGATTGTTTTCCCATGGACAATTATTATGTTGCATGTTCAAGAGTTGGTAAACCTGACAATCTATTTATATGGACAGACAATAGGACAGCAAAGAATGTTGTATATTTGCATGTTTTACGTAGTTTAATATATATATATATATATATATATATATATCTATATATATAAAAATAAGTTGTCTGTGGATGGATGGATGGATGGATGTGTGGATGGATGTGTCAGGTGACGTCACCTGAAAAAACTGGATTAGGTGACGTCAAAACTGAAAAAACTAAAAAAAGGCAAAAACTACAAAAAAAACTAAAAACTAATAAAAAAAATAAAAAAGCTAAAAAACTAAAAAAACTATAAAGGTAAAAACCAATAAAAAACTAAAAAAAAAACTGAAAAAACTAAAAAAAGGCAAAAACTACAAAAAAAAACTAAAAACTAATAAAAAAAGTAAAAAAGCTAAAAAACTAAAAAAACTAAAAAAACTAAAAAAAGGTAAAAAACTAAAAAAAATAAAAAATAAAAAAAAAATAAAAAAAAGGAAAAAACTGAAAAATAAGCTAAAATAAAGGTAAAAACCAATAAAAAACTAAAAAAAAAAAGGAAAAAACTAATAAATGACGACACTCAAAGAGAAAGCGACCAGGACAAAAAACTAAAAAAAAAGGCAAAAACTACAAAAAAACTAAAAACTAATAAAAAAAATAAAAAAGCTAAAAAACTAAAAAAACTAAAAAAAGGTAAAAAACTAAAAAAACTAAAAACTAAAAAAAAACTAAAAAAGGTAAAAACTAAAAGAACTAAAAAAGAAAAAAATAAATGACGACACTCAAAGAGAAAGCGACCAGGACAAAAGGAATGTTCGATTAGCAATCAACAAAGCACCGGGACACAGGGAGTATAAATGACGACCAGGACACAAGTAAAAAAAAAAATTAACAAAACTAAAAAGAAGGTAAAACTACAAAAAAACTAAAAAGAAAAAAAAAACTAAAAACTAATAAAAAAACTAAAAAATCTAAAAATCTAAATAAACTAAAAAAGAAAAAAAAGGAAAAAAATAAAGGAGAAAAACAAAACTAAAAAACGAATGTATATACAGACCGGTACACCGGGATACAAATGACGACCGGGACACAGGGAATATAAATAACGACCGGGACACAGGGACACAACTACAACGGGGACACCGGGGGAAACAGGGGGATATAAATGACGACCGGGACAAAAAAACTAAAAAGAAATAAAAACTAAAAACTAATAAAAAAAACTAAAAAATCTAAAAATCTAAATAAGCTAAAAAAGAAAAAAAAAGGAAAAAAATAAAGGAGAAAAACAAAACTAAAAAACGAATGTATATACAGACCGGGACACCGGGATACAAATGATGACCGGGACCCGGGACACAGGGAATATAAATGACGACCGGGACACAGGGACACAACTACAACGGGGACACGGGGGAAACAGGGGGATAACCTGACAATCTATTTATATGCAAAGACAATGGGACAGCAAAGAATGTTGTATATTCGCAAGTTTTACGTAGTTAAAACCATATATATATATATATATCTATATTCACAGGTGGGACATAGGGACACAACTACAATGGCGCGTAACTATTATGGCGCGTAACGACTTACGCGCGCGGGGGGGCTTGGGGGGGGCGCGAAGCGCCCCCACCAACTAGGTGTTGGGGTGGCGCGAAGCGCCACCCCAACAGCTAGTATATATATATATATATATATATATATATATATATATATCTATATCTATATATATAAAAATAAGTTGTCTGTGGATGGATGGATGGATGTGTCAGGTGATGTCACCTGAAAAAACTGGATCAGGTGACGTCAAAACTGAAAAAACTAAAAAAAGGCAAAAACTACAAAAAAAACTAAAAACTAATAAAAAAAATAAAAAAGCTAAAAAACTAAAAAAACTATAAAGGTAAAAACCAATAAAAAACTAAAAAAAAAACTGAAAAAACTAAAAAAAGGCAAAAACTACAAAAAAAACTAAAAACTAATAAAAAAAGTAAAAAAGCTAAGAAACTAAAAAACTAAAAAAACTAAAAAAAGGTAAAAAACTAAAAAAAATAAAAAATAAAAAAAAACTAAAAAAAAGGAAAAAACTGAAAAATAAGCTAAAATAAAGGTAAAAACCAATAAAAAACTAAAAAAAAAGGAAAAAACTAATAAATGACGACACTCAAAGAGAAAGCGACCAGGACAAAAGGAATGTTCGATTAGCAATCAACAAAGCACCGGGGACACAGGGAGTATAAATGACGACCAGGACATAAGTAAAAAAAAAAAAAACTATCTATATATATAAAAATAAGTTGTCTGTGGATCTGTGGATCGTGGATCAGGTGACGTCACCTGAAAAAACTGGATCAGGTGACGTCAAAACTGAAAAAACTAAAAAAAGGCAAAAACTACAAAAAAAACTAAAAACTAATAAAAAAAATAAAAAAGCTAAAAAACTAAAAAAACTAAAAAAAGGCAAAAACTACAAAAAAAACTAAAAACTAATAAAAAAGCTAAAAAACTAAAAAAACTAAAAAAAAGGCAAAAACTACAAAAAAACTAAAAACTAATAAAAAAAATAAAAAAGCTAAAAAACTAAAAAAACTAAAAAAACTAAAAAAAGGTAAAAAACTAAAAAAACTAAAAACTAAAAAAAAACTAAAAAAGGTAAAAACTAAAAGAACTAAAAAAGAAAAAAATAAATGACGACACTCAAAGAGAAAGCGACCAGGACAAAAGGAATGTTCAGGACAAAAGGAATGTTCGATTAGCAATCAACAAAGCACCGGGACACAGGGAGTATAAATGACGACCAGGACATAAGTAAAAAAAAAAAAACTATCTATATATATAAAAATAAGTTGTCTGTGGATCTGTGGATCGTGGATCAGGTGACGTCACCTGAAAAAACTGGATCAGGTGACGTCAAAACTGAAAAAACTAAAAAAAGGCAAAAACTACAAAAAAAACTAAAAACTAATAAAAAAAATAAAAAAGCTAAAAAACTAAAAAAACTAAAAAAAGGCAAAAACTACAAAAAAAACTAAAAACTAATAAAAAAGCTAAAAAACTAAAAAAACTAAAAAAAAGGCAAAAACTACAAAAAAACTAAAAACTAATAAAAAAAATAAAAAAGCTAAAAAACTAAAAAAACTAAAAAAACTAAAAAAAGGTAAAAAACTAAAAAAACTAAAAACTAAAAAAAAACTAAAAAAGGTAAAAACTAAAAGAACTAAAAAAGAAAAAAATAAATGACGACACTCAAAGAGAAAGCGACCAGGACAAAAGGAATGTTCGATTAGCAATCAACAAAGCACCGGGACACAGGGAGTATAAATGACGACCAGGACACAAGTAAAAAAAAAATTAACAAAACTAAAAAGAAGGTAAAAACTACAAAAAAACTAAAAAGAAAAAAAACTAAAAACTAATAAAAAAACTAAAAAATCTAAAAATCTAAATAAACTAAAAAAGAAAAAAAAAAGGAAAAAAATAAAGGAGAAAAACAAAACTAAAAAACGAATGTATATACAGACCGGTACACCGGGATACAAATGACGACCGGGACACAGGGAATATAAATAACGACCGGGACACAGGACACAACTACAACGGGGACACCGGGGGAAACAGGGGGATATAAATGACGACCGGGACAAAAAAACTAAAAAGAAATAAAAACTAAAAACTAATAAAAAAACTAAAAAATCTAAAAATCTAAATAAGCTAAAAAAGAAAAAAAAGGAAAAAAATAAAGGAGAAAAACAAAACTAAAAAACGAATGTATATACAGACCGGGACACCGGGATACAAATGATGACCGGGACCCGGGACACAGGGAATATAAATGACGACCGGACACAGGGACACAACTACAACGGGGACACCGGGGGAAACAGGGGGATGTAAATGACGACCGGGACACCGGGACAGGGAATGGTCGATTAGCAATCACCATCAACAAAGCTCAAGGGCAATCATTAGAATCATGAGGTATAGATCTGAATACAGATTGTTTTCCCATGGACCATTATATGTTGCATGTTCAAGAGTCGGTAAACCTGACAATCTATTTATATGCAAAGACAATGGGAAAGCAAAGAATGTTGTATATTCGCAAGTTTTACGTAGTTAAAACCATATATATATATATATATCTATATTCACAGGTGGGACATAGGGACACAACTACAATGGCGCGTAACTATTATGGCGCGTAACGACTTACGCGCGCGGGGGGGCTTGGGGGGGGCGCGAAGCGCCCCCACCAACTAGGTGTTGGGGTGGCGCGAAGCGCCACCCCAACAGCTAGTATATAAAAATAAGTTGTCTGTCTGTGGATGGATGGATGGATGGGTCAGGTGACGTCACCTGAAAAAACTGGTTCAGGTGACGTCAAAACTGAAAAAACTAAAAAAGGCAAAAACTACAAAAAAACTAAAAACTAATAAAAAAAATAAAAAAGCTAAAAAACTAAAAAAACTAAAAAAAGGCAAAAACTACAAAAAAAACTAAAAAAAAAACTGAAAAAACTAAAAAAAGGCAAAAACTACAAAAAAAAAACTAAAAACTAATAAAAAAGTAAAAAAGCTAAAAAACTAAAAAAACTAAAAAAACTAAAAAAAGGTAAAAAACTAAAAAAAATAAAAAATAAAAAAAAACTAAAAAAAAAGGAAAAACTGAAAAATAAGCTAAAATAAAGGTAAAAACCAATAAAAAACTAAAAAAAAAAAAGGAAAAAACTAATAAATGACGACACTCAAAGAGAAAGCGACCAGGACAAAAGGAATGTTCGATTAGCAATCAACAAAGCACCGGGACACAGGGAGTATAAATGACGACCAGGACATAAGTAAAAAAAAAAAAGGTGAAAAAACTGGATCAGGTGACGTCAAAACTGAAAAAACTAAAAAAAGGCAAAAACTACAAAAAAAAACTAAAAACTAATAAAAAAAATAAAAAAGCTAAAAAACTAAAAAAACTATAAAGGTAAAAACCAATAAAAAACTAAAAAAAAAACTGAAAAAACTAAAAAAAGGCAAAAACTACAAAAAAAAAAACTAAAAACTAATAAAAAAAGTAAAAAAGCTAAAAAACTAAAAAAACTAAAAAAACTAAAAAAAGGTAAAAAACTAAAAAAAATAAAAAATAAAAAAAAACTAAAAAAAAGGAAAAAACTGAAAAATAAGCTAAAATAAAGGTAAAAACCAATAAAAAACTAAAAAAAAAAAAGGAAAAAACTAATAAATGACGACACTCAAAGAGAAAGCGACCAGGACAAAAGGAATGTTCGATTAGCAATCAACAAAGCACCGGGACACAGGGAGTATAAATGACGACCAGGACATAAGTAAAAAAAAAAAAAACTATCTATATATATAAAAATAAGTTGTCTGTGGATCTGTGGATCGTGGATCAGGTGACGTCACCTGAAAAAACTGGATCAGGTGACGTCAAAACTGAAAAAACTAAAAAAAGGCAAAAACTGCAAAAAAAACTAAAAACTAATAAAAAAAATAAAAAAGCTAAAAAACTAAAAAAACTAAAAAAAGGCAAAAAAAACTAAAAACTAATAAAAAAGCTAAAAAACTAAAAAAACTAAAAAAAAGGCAAAAACTACAAAAAAACTAAAAACTAATAAAAAAAATAAAAAAGCTAAAAAACTAAAAAAACTAAAAAAACTAAAAAAAGGTAAAAAACTAAAAAAACTAAAAAAACTAAAAACTAAAAAAAACTAAAAAAGGTAAAAACTAAAAGAACTAAAAAAGAAAAAAATAAATGACGACACTCAAAGAGAAAGCGACCAGGACAAAAGGAATGTTCGATTAGCAATCAACAAAGCACCGGGACACAGGGAGTATAAATGACGACCAGGACACAAGTAAAAAAAAAATTAACAAAACTAAAAAGAAGGTAAAAACTACAAAAAAACTAAAAAGAAAAAAAAAACTAAAAACTAATAAAAAAACTAAAAAATCTAAAAATCTAAATAAACTAAAAAAGAAAAAAAAAGGAAAAAAATAAAGGAGAAAAACAAAACTAAAAAACGAATGTATATACAGACCGGTACACCGGGATACAAATGACGACCGGGACACAGGGAATATAAATGACGACCGGTAAACCTGACAATCTATTTATATGCAAAGACAATGGGACAGCAAAGAATGTTGTATATTCGCAAGTTTTACGTAGTTAAAACCATATATATATATCTATCTATATTCACAGGTGGGACATAGGGACACAACTACAATGGCGCGTAACTATTATGGCGCGTAACGACTTACGCGCGCGGGGGGGGCTTGGGGGGGGGCGCGAAGCGCCCCCACCAACTAGGTGTTGGGGTGGCGCGAAGCGCCACCCCAACAGCTAGTATATATATATATATATATATATATCTATATATATAAAAATAAGTTGTCTGTGTGTGGATCTGTGGATCTGTGGATCAGGTGACGTCACCTGAAAAAACTGGATCAGGTGACGTCAAAACTGAAAAAACTAAAAAAAGGCAAAAACTACAAAAAAAACTAAAAACTAATAAAAAAAATAAAAAAGCTAAAAAACTAAAAAAAATAAAAAAAGGCAAAAACTACAAAAAAAACTAAAAACTAATAAAAAAGCTAAAAAACTAAAAAAAACTAAAAAAAGGCAAAAACTACAAAAAAAACTAAAAACTAATAAAAAAAATAAAAAAGCTAAAAAACTAAAAAAACTAAAAAAAGGTAAAAAACTAAAAAAACTAAAAACTAAAAAAAACTAAAAAAAAAGGAAAAAACTGAAAAATAAGCTAAAATAAAGGTAAAAACCAATAAAAAACTAAAAAAAAACTGAAAAAACTAAAAAAAGGCAAAAACTACAAAAAAAAAACTAAAAACTAATAAAAAAAGTAAAAAAGCTAAAAAACTAAAAAAACTAAAAAACTAAAAAAAGGTAAAAAACTAAAAAAAATAAAAACTAAAAAAAACTAAAAAAAAGGAAAAAACTGAAAAATAAGCTAAAATAAAGGTAAAAACCAATAAAAAACTAAAAGAAAAAAAGGTAAAAACTAAAAAAAATTTTCATCTAAAAAACTAAAAATAACTAAAAAAGGTAAAAACTAAAAGAACTAAAAAAGAAAAAAATAAATGACGACACTCAAAGAGAAAGCGACCAGGACAAAAGGAATGTTCGATTAGCAATCAACAAAGCACCGGGACACAGGGAGTATAAATGACGACCAAGACATAAGTAAAAAAAAAAACTAACAAAACTAAAAAGAAGGTAAAAACTACAAAAAAACTAAAAAGAAAAAAACTAAAAAAAGGCAAAAACTACAAAAAAAACTAAAAACTAATAAAAAAGCTAAAAAACTAAAAAAACTAAAAAAAGGCAAAAACTACAAAAAAAACTAAAAACTAATAAAAAAAATAAAAAAGCTAAAAAACTAAAAAAACTAAAAAAACTAAAAAAAGGTAAAAAACTAAAAAAAAACTAAAAAAAACTAAAAAAAAAGGAAAAAACTGAAAAATAAGCTAAAATAAAGGTAAAAACCAATAAAAAACTAAAAAAAACTGAAAAAACTAAAAAAGGCAAAAACTACAAAAAAAACTAAAAACTAATAAAAAAAGTAAAAAAGCTAAAAAACTAAAAAAAATAAAAAAAACTAAAAAAAGGTAAAAAACTAAAAAAAATAAAAATAAAAAAAAAACTAAAAAAAAGGAAAAAACTGAAAAATAAACTAAAATAAAGGTAAAAACCAATAAAAAACTAAAAAGAAAAAAAGGAAAAAACTAAAAAAAATTTTCATCTAAAAAACTAAAAAAAACGAAAAAAGGTAAAAACTAAAAGAACTAAAAAAGAAAAAAATAAATGACGAGACAAAAGGAATGTTCGATTAGCAATCAACAAAGCACCGGGACACAGGGAGTATAAATGACGACCAGGACATAAGTAAAAAAAAAAAACTAACAAAACTAAAAAGAAGGTAAAAACTACAAAAAAACTAAAAAGAAAAAAAAACTAAAAACTAATAAAAAAACTAAAAAATCTAAAAATCTAAATAAACTAAAAAAGAAAAAAAAAAGGAAAAAAATAAAGGAGAAAAACAAAACTAAAAAACGAATGTATATACAGACCGGGACACCGGGATACAAATGACGACCGGGACACAGGGAATATAAATGACGACCGGGACACAGGGACACAACTACAACGGGGAAACCGGGGGAAACAGGGGGATATAAATGACGACCGGGACACCGGGACAGGGAATGGTCGATTAGCAATCACCATCAACAAAGCTCAAGGGCAATCATTAGAATCATGAGGTATAGATCTGAATACAGATTGTTTTCCCATGGACCATTATATGTTGCATGTTCAAGAGTCGGTAAACCTGACAATCTATTTATATGCAAAGACAATGGGACAGCAAAGAATGTTGTATATTCGCAAGTTTTACGTAGTTAAAACCATATATATATATATATATATATATATATATATATATATATATATATATATATATATATATATATATATATATATATATATATATATATATATATATATATATATATATATATATATATATATATATATATATATATATATATATATATATATATATATATATATATATATATATATATATATATATATATATATATATATATATATATATATATATCTATATTCACAGGTGGGACATAGGGACACAACTACAATGGCGCGTAACTATTATGGCGCGTAACGACTTACGCGCGCGGGGGGGCTTGGGGGGGCGCGAAGCGCCCCCACCAAGCTAGTATATATATATATATATATATATATATATATATATATAT
>NW_027066438.1:0-18551 GCF_032884065.1 Artemia franciscana
AGCGTAGGTATGTTGAAAAAATGAAGATATTAGACTATTTTATGATTGCACATGGTAAAGAATGTGATTAAAGGCTCTTTTCCTATTTCAAAAGTTTTAGTTTTCGAGGGTAATAGCTACGTATGTTGAAAAAATGAAGATATTAGACTATTTTATGATTGCACATGGTAAAGAATGTGATTAAAGGCTCTTTTCCTATTTCAAAAGTTTTAGTTTTCGAGGGTAATAGCTACGTATGTTGAAAAAATGAAGATATTAGACTATTTTATGATTGCACATGGTAAAGAATGTGATTAAAGGCTCTTTTCCTATTTCAAAAGTTTTAGTTTTCGAGGGTAATAGCTACGTATGTTGAAAAAATGAAGATATTAGACTATTTTATGATTGCACATGGTAAAGAATGTGATTAAAGGCTCTTTTCCTATTTCAAAAGTTTTAGTTTTCGAGGGTAATAGCTACGTATGTTGAAAAAATGAAGATATTAGACTATTTTATGATTGCAAATGGTAAAGAATGTGATTAAAGGCTCTTTTCCTATTTCAAAAGTTTTAGTTTTCGAGGGTAATAGCTACGTATGTTGAAAAAATGAAGATATTAGACTATTTTATGATTGCAAATGGTAAAGAATGTGATTAAAGGCTCTTTTCCTATTTCAAAAGTTTTAGTTTTCGAGGGTAATAGCTATGTCTGTGAAAAAATGAAGATATTAGACTATTTTATGATTGCACATGGTAAAGAATGTGATTAAAGGCTCTTTTCCTATTTCAAAAGTTTTAGTTTTCGAGGGTAATAGCTACGTATGTTGAAAAAATGAAGATATTAGACTATTTTATGATTGCACATGGTAAAGAATGTGATTAAAGGCTCTTTTCCTATTTCAAAAGTTTTAGTTTTCGAGGGTAATAGCTACGTATGTTGAAAAAATGAAGATATTAGACTATTTTATGATTGGACATGGTAAAGAATGTGATTAAAGGCTCTTTTCCTATTTCAAAAGTTTTAGTTTTCGAGGGTAATAGCTACGAAGATATTAGACTATTTTATGATTGCACATGGTAAAGAATGTGATTAAAGGCTCTTTTCCTATTTCAAAAGTTTTAGTTTTCGAGGGTAATAGCTACGTATGTTGAAAAAATGAAGATATTAGACTATTTTATGATTGCACATGGTAAAGAATGTGATTAAAGGCTCTTTTCCTATTTCAAAAGTTTTAGTTTTCGAGGGTAATAGCTACGTATGTTGAAAAAATGAAGATATTAGACTATTTTATGATTGCACATGGTAAAGAATGTGATTAAAGGCTCTTTTCCTATTTCAAAAGTTTTAGTTTTCGAGGGTAATAGCTACGTATGTTGAAAAAATGAAGATATTAGACTATTTTATGATTGCACATGGTAAAGAATGTGATTAAAGGCTCTTTTCCTATGTTCAAAAGTTTTAGTTTTCGAGGGTAATAGCTACGTATGTTGAAAAAATGAAGATATTAGACTATTTTATGATTGCAAATGGTAAAGAATGTGATTAAAGGCTCTTTTCCTATTTCAAAAGTTTTAGTTTTCGAGGGTAATAGCTACGTATGTTGAAAAAATGAAGATATTAGACTATTTTATGATTGCACAATGGTAAAGAATGTGATTAAAGGCTCTTTTCCTATTTCAAAAGTTTTAGTTTTCGAGGGTAATAGCTACGTATGTTGAAAAAATGAAGATATTAGACTATTTTATGATTGCAAATGGTAAAGAATGTGATTAAAGGCTCTTTTCCTATTTCAAAAGTTTTAGTTTTCGAGGGTAATAGCTACGTATGTTGAAAAAATGAAGATATTAGACTATTTTATGATTGCACATGGTAAAGAATGTGATTAAAGGCTCTTTTCCTATTTCAAAAGTTTTAGTTTTCGAGGGTAATAGCTACGTATGTTGAAAAAATGAAGATATTAGACTATTTTATGATTGCACATGGTAAAGAATGTGATTAAAGGCTCTTTTCCTATTTCAAAAGTTTTAGTTTTCGAGGGTAATAGCTACGTATGTTGAAAAAATGAAGATATTAGACTATTTTATGATTGCACATGGTAAAGAATGTGATTAAAGGCTCTTTTCCTATTTCAAAAGTTTTAGTTTTCGAGGGTAATAGCTACGTATGTTGAAAAAATGAAGATATTAGACTATTTTATGATTGCAATGGTAAAGAATGTGATTAAAGGCTCTTTTCCTATTTCAAAAGTTTTAGTTTTCGAGGGTAATAGCTACGTATGTTGAAAAAATGAAGATATTAGACTATTTTATGATTGCAAATGGTAAAGAATGTGATTAAAGGCTCTTTTCCTATTTCAAAAGTTTTAGTTTTCGAGGGTAATAGCTACGTATGTTGAAAAAATGAAGATATTAGACTATTTTATGATTGCACATGGTAAAGAATGTGATTAAAGGCTCTTTTCCTATTTCAAAAGTTTTAGTTTTCGAGGGTAATAGCTACGTATGTTGAAAAAATGAAGATATTAGACTATTTTATGATTGCACATGGTAAAGAATGTGATTAAAGGCTCTTTTCCTATTTCAAAAGTTTTAGTTTTCGAGGGTAATAGCTACGTATGTTGAAAAAATGAAGATATTAGACTATTTTATGATTGGACATGGTAAAGAATGTGATTAAAGGCTCTTTTCCTATTTCAAAAGTTTTAGTTTTCGAGGGTAATAGCTACGTATGTTGAAAAAATGAAGATATTAGACTATTTTATGATTGCACATGGTAAAGAATGTGATTAAAGGCTCTTTTCCTATTTCAAAAGTTTTAGTTTTCGAGGGTAATAGCTACGTATGTTGAAAAAATGAAGATATTAGACTATTTTATGATTGCACATGGTAAAGAATGTGATTAAAGGCTCTTTTCCTATTTCAAAAGTTTTAGTTTTCGAGGGTAATAGCTACGTATGTTGAAAAAATGAAGATATTAGACTATTTTATGATTGCAAATGGTAAAGAATGTGATTAAAGGCTCTTTTCCTATTTCAAAAGTTTTAGTTTTCGAGGGTAATAGCTACGTATGTTGAAAAAATGAAGATATTAGACTATTTTATGATTGCACATGGTAAAGAATGTGATTAAAGGCTCTTTTCCTATTTCAAAAGTTTTAGTTTTCGAGGGTAATAGCTACGTATGTTGAAAAAATGAAGATATTAGACTATTTTATGATTGCACATGGTAAAGAATGTGATTAAAGGCTCTTTTCCTATTTCAAAAGTTTTAGTTTTCGAGGGTAATAGCTACGTATGTTGAAAAAATGAAGATATTAGACTATTTTATGATTGCACATGGTAAAGAATGTGATTAAAGGCTCTTTTCCTATTTCAAAAGTTTTAGTTTTCGAGGGTAATAGCTACGTATGTTGAAAAAATGAAGATATTAGACTATTTTATGATTGCAATGGTAAAGAATGTGATTAAAGGCTCTTTTCCTATTTCAAAAGTTTTAGTTTTCGAGGGTAATAGCTACGTATGTTGAAAAAATGAAGATATTAGACTATTTTATGATTGCACATGGTAAAGAATGTGATTAAAGGCTCTTTTCCTATTTCAAAAGTTTTAGTTTTCGAGGGTAATAGCTACGTATGTTGAAAAAATGAAGATATTAGACTATTTTATGATTGCACATGGTAAAGAATGTGATTAAAGGCTCTTTTCCTATTTCAAAAGTTTTAGTTTTCGAGGGTAATAGCTACGTATGTTGAAAAAATGAAGATATTAGACTATTTTATGATTGCACATGGTAAAGAATGTGATTAAAGGCTCTTTTCCTATTTCAAAAGTTTTAGTTTTCGAGGGTAATAGCTACGTATGTTGAAAAAATGAAGATATTAGACTATTTTATGATTGCACATGGTAAAGAATGTGATTAAAGGCTCTTTTCCTATTTCAAAAGTTTTAGTTTTCGAGGGTAATAGCTACGTATGTTGAAAAAATGAAGATATTAGACTATTTTATGATTGCACATGGTAAAGAATGTGATTAAAGGCTCTTTTCCTATTTCAAAAGTTTTAGTTTTCGAGGGTAATAGCTACGTATGTTGAAAAAATGAAGATATTAGACTATTTTATGATTGCACATGGTAAAGAATGTGATTAAAGGCTCTTTTCCTATTTCAAAAGTTTTAGTTTTCGAGGGTAATAGCTACGTATGTTGAAAAAATGAAGATATTAGACTATTTTATGATTGCACATGGTAAAGAATGTGATTAAAGGCTCTTTTCCTATTTCAAAAGTTTTAGTTTTCGAGGGTAATAGCTACGTATGTTGAAAAAATGAAGATATTAGACTATTTTATGATTGCAAATGGTAAAGAATGTGATTAAAGGCTCTTTTCCTATTTCAAAAGTTTTAGTTTTCGAGGGTAATAGCTACGTATGTTGAAAAAATGAAGATATTAGACTATTTTATGATTGCAAATGGTAAAGAATGTGATTAAAGGCTCTTTTCCTATTTCAAAAGTTTTAGTTTTCGAGGGTAATAGCTACGTATGTTGAAAAAATGAAGATATTAGACTATTTTATGATTGCACATGGTAAAGAATGTGATTAAAGGCTCTTTTCCTATTTCAAAAGTTTTAGTTTTCGAGGGTAATAGCTACGTATGTTGAAAAAATGAAGATATTAGACTATTTTATGATTGCACATGGTAAAGAATGTGATTAAAGGCTCTTTTCCTATTTCAAAAGTTTTAGTTTTCGAGGGTAATAGCTACGTATGTTGAAAAAATGAAGATATTAGACTATTTTATGATTGCACATGGTAAAGAATGTGATTAAAGGCTCTTTTCCTATTTCAAAAGTTTTAGTTTTCGAGGGTAATAGCTACGTATGTTGAAAAAATGAAGATATTAGACTATTTTATGATTGCACATGGTAAAGAATGTGATTAAAGGCTCTTTTCCTATTTCAAAAGTTTTAGTTTTCGAGGGTAATAGCTACGTATGTTGAAAAAATGAAGATATTAGACTATTTTATGATTGCACATGGTAAAGAATGTGATTAAAGGCTCTTTTCCTATTTCAAAAGTTTTAGTTTTCGAGGGTAATAGCTACGTATGTTGAAAAAATGAAGATATTAGACTATTTTATGATTGGACATGGTAAAGAATGTGATTAAAGGCTCTTTTCCTATTTCAAAAGTTTTAGTTTTCGAGGGTAATAGCTACGTATGTTGAAAAAATGAAGATATTAGACTATTTTATGATTGCACATGGTAAAGAATGTGATTAAAGGCTCTTTTCCTATTTCAAAAGTTTTAGTTTTCGAGGGTAATAGCTACGTATGTTGAAAAAATGAAGATATTAGACTATTTTATGATTGCACATGGTAAAGAATGTGATTAAAGGCTCTTTTCCTATTTCAAAAGTTTTAGTTTTCGAGGGTAATAGCTACGTATGTTGAAAAAATGAAGATATTAGACTATTTTATGATTGCACATGGTAAAGAATGTGATTAAAGGCTCTTTTCCTATTTCAAAAGTTTTAGTTTTCGAGGGTAATAGCTACGTATGTTGAAAAAATGAAGATATTAGACTATTTTATGATTGCACATGGTAAAGAATGTGATTAAAGGCTCTTTTCCTATTTCAAAAGTTTTAGTTTTCGAGGGTAATAGCTACGTATGTTGAAAAAATGAAGATATTAGACTATTTTATGATTGCACATGGTAAAGAATGTGATTAAAGGCTCTTTTCCTATTTCAAAAGTTTTAGTTTTCGAGGGTAATAGCTACGTATGTTGAAAAAATGAAGATATTAGACTATTTTATGATTGCACATGGTAAAGAATGTGATTAAAGGCTCTTTTCCTATTTCAAAAGTTTTAGTTTTCGAGGGTAATAGCTACGTATGTTGAAAAAATGAAGATATTAGACTATTTTATGATTGCAAATGGTAAAGAATGTGATTAAAGGCTCTTTTCCTATTTCAAAAGTTTTAGTTTTCGAGGGTAATAGCTACGTATGTTGAAAAAATGAAGATATTAGACTATTTTATGATTGCAAATGGTAAAGAATGTGATTAAAGGCTCTTTTCCTATTTCAAAAGTTTTAGTTTTCGAGGGTAATAGCTACGTATGTTGAAAAAATGAAGATATTAGACTATTTTATGATTGCACATGGTAAAGAATGTGATTAAAGGCTCTTTTCCTATTTCAAAAGTTTTAGTTTTCGAGGGTAATAGCTACGTATGTTGAAAAAATGAAGATATTAGACTATTTTATGATTGCACATGGTAAAGAATGTGATTAAAGGCTCTTTTCCTATTTCAAAAGTTTTAGTTTTCGAGGGTAATAGCTACGTATGTTGAAAAAATGAAGATATTAGACTATTTTATGATTGCACATGGTAAAGAATGTGATTAAAGGCTCTTTTCCTATTTCAAAAGTTTTAGTTTTCGAGGGTAATAGCTACGTATGTTGAAAAAATGAAGATATTAGACTATTTTATGATTGCACATGGTAAAGAATGTGATTAAAGGCTCTTTTCCTATTTCAAAAGTTTTAGTTTTCGAGGGTAATAGCTACGTATGTTGAAAAAATGAAGATATTAGACTATTTTATGATTGCACATGGTAAAGAATGTGATTAAAGGCTCTTTTCCTATTTCAAAAGTTTTAGTTTTCGAGGGTAATAGCTACGTATGTTGAAAAAATGAAGATATTAGACTATTTTATGATTGCAAATGGTAAAGAATGTGATTAAAGGCTCTTTTCCTATTTCAAAAGTTTTAGTTTTCGAGGGTAATAGCTACGTATGTTGAAAAAATGAAGATATTAGACTATTTTATGATTGCACATGGTAAAGAATGTGATTAAAGGCTCTTTTCCTATTTCAAAAGTTTTAGTTTTCGAGGGTAATAGCTACGTATGTTGAAAAAATGAAGATATTAGACTATTTTATGATTGCACATGGTAAAGAATGTGATTAAAGGCTCTTTTCCTATTTCAAAAGTTTTAGTTTTCGAGGGTAATAGCTACGTATGTTGAAAAAATGAAGATATTAGACTATTTTATGATTGCACATGGTAAAGAATGTGATTAAAGGCTCTTTTCCTATTTCAAAAGTTTTAGTTTTCGAGGGTAATAGCTACGTATGTTGAAAAAATGAAGATATTAGACTATTTTATGATTGCACATGGTAAAGAATGTGATTAAAGGCTCTTTTCCTATTTCAAAAGTTTTAGTTTTCGAGGGTAATAGCTACGTATGTTGAAAAAATGAAGATATTAGACTATTTTATGATTGCACATGGTAAAGAATGTGATTAAAGGCTCTTTTCCTATTTCAAAAGTTTTAGTTTTCGAGGGTAATAGCTACGTATGTTGAAAAAATGAAGATATTAGACTATTTTATGATTGCAAATGGTAAAGAATGTGATTAAAGGCTCTTTTCCTATTTCAAAAGTTTTAGTTTTCGAGGGTAATAGCTACGTATGTTGAAAAAATGAAGATATTAGACTATTTTATGATTGCACATGGTAAAGAATGTGATTAAAGGCTCTTTTCCTATTTCAAAAGTTTTAGTTTTCGAGGGTAATAGCTACGTATGTTGAAAAAATGAAGATATTAGACTATTTTATGATTGCACATGGTAAAGAATGTGATTAAAGGCTCTTTTCCTATTTCAAAAGTTTTAGTTTTCGAGGGTAATAGCTACGTATGTTGAAAAAATGAAGATATTAGACTATTTTATGATTGCACATGGTAAAGAATGTGATTAAAGGCTCTTTTCCTATTTCAAAAGTTTTAGTTTTCGAGGGTAATAGCTACGTATGTTGAAAAAATGAAGATATTAGACTATTTTATGATTGCACATGGTAAAGAATGTGATTAAAGGCTCTTTTCCTATTTCAAAAGTTTTAGTTTTCGAGGGTAATAGCTACGTATGTTGAAAAAATGAAGATATTAGACTATTTTATGATTGCACATGGTAAAGAATGTGATTAAAGGCTCTTTTCCTATTTCAAAAGTTTTAGTTTTCGAGGGTAATAGCTACGTATGTTGAAAAAATGAAGATATTAGACTATTTTATGATTGCACATGGTAAAGAATGTGATTAAAGGCTCTTTTCCTATTTCAAAAGTTTTAGTTTTCGAGGGTAATAGCTACGTATGTTGAAAAAATGAAGATATTAGACTATTTTATGATTGCACATGGTAAAGAATGTGATTAAAGGCTCTTTTCCTATTTCAAAAGTTTTAGTTTTCGAGGGTAATAGCTACGTATGTTGAAAAAATGAAGATATTAGACTATTTTATGATTGCACATGGTAAAGAATGTGATTAAAGGCTCTTTTCCTATTTCAAAAGTTTTAGTTTTCGAGGGTAATAGCTACGTATGTTGAAAAAATGAAGATATTAGACTATTTTATGATTGCAAATGGTAAAGAATGTGATTAAAGGCTCTTTTCCTATTTCAAAAGTTTTAGTTTTCGAGGGTAATAGCTACGTATGTTGAAAAAATGAAGATATTAGACTATTTTATGATTGCACATGGTAAAGAATGTGATTAAAGGCTCTTTTCCTATTTCAAAAGTTTTAGTTTTCGAGGGTAATAGCTACGTATGTTGAAAAAATGAAGATATTAGACTATTTTATGATTGCACATGGTAAAGAATGTGATTAAAGGCTCTTTTCCTATTTCAAAAGTTTTAGTTTTCGAGGGTAATAGCTACGTATGTTGAAAAAATGAAGATATTAGACTATTTTATGATTGCACATGGTAAAGAATGTGATTAAAGGCTCTTTTCCTATTTCAAAAGTTTTAGTTTTCGAGGGTAATAGCTACGTATGTTGAAAAAATGAAGATATTAGACTATTTTATGATTGCAAATGGTAAAGAATGTGATTAAAGGCTCTTTTCCTATTTCAAAAGTTTTAGTTTTCGAGGGTAATAGCTACGTATGTTGAAAAAATGAAGATATTAGACTATTTTATGATTGCACATGGTAAAGAATGTGATTAAAGGCTCTTTTCCTATTTCAAAAGTTTTAGTTTTCGAGGGTAATAGCTACGTATGTTGAAAAAATGAAGATATTAGACTATTTTATGATTGCACATGGTAAAGAATGTGATTAAAGGCTCTTTTCCTATTTCAAAAGTTTTAGTTTTCGAGGGTAATAGCTACGTATGTTGAAAAAATGAAGATATTAGACTATTTTATGATTGCACATGGTAAAGAATGTGATTAAAGGCTCTTTTCCTATTTCAAAAGTTTTAGTTTTCGAGGGTAATAGCTACGTATGTTGAAAAAATGAAGATATTAGACTATTTTATGATTGCACATGGTAAAGAATGTGATTAAAGGCTCTTTTCCTATTTCAAAAGTTTTAGTTTTCGAGGGTAATAGCTACGTATGTTGAAAAAATGAAGATATTAGACTATTTTATGATTGCACATGGTAAAGAATGTGATTAAAGGCTCTTTTCCTATTTCAAAAGTTTTAGTTTTCGAGGGTAATAGCTACGTATGTTGAAAAAATGAAGATATTAGACTATTTTATGATTGCACATGGTAAAGAATGTGATTAAAGGCTCTTTTCCTATTTCAAAAGTTTTAGTTTTCGAGGGTAATAGCTACGTATGTTGAAAAAATGAAGATATTAGACTATTTTATGATTGCACATGGTAAAGAATGTGATTAAAGGCTCTTTTCCTATTTCAAAAGTTTTAGTTTTCGAGGGTAATAGCTACGTATGTTGAAAAAATGAAGATATTAGACTATTTTATGATTGCACATGGTAAAGAATGTGATTAAAGGCTCTTTTCCTATTTCAAAAGTTTTAGTTTTCGAGGGTAATAGCTACGTATGTTGAAAAAATGAAGATATTAGACTATTTTATGATTGCACATGGTAAAGAATGTGATTAAAGGCTCTTTTCCTATTTCAAAAGTTTTAGTTTTCGAGGGTAATAGCTACGTATGTTGAAAAAATGAAGATATTAGACTATTTTATGATTGCACATGGTAAAGAATGTGATTAAAGGCTCTTTTCCTATTTCAAAAGTTTTAGTTTTCGAGGGTAATAGCTACGTATGTTGAAAAAATGAAGATATTAGACTATTTTATGATTGCACATGGTAAAGAATGTGATTAAAGGCTCTTTTCCTATTTCAAAAGTTTTAGTTTTCGAGGGTAATAGCTACGTATGTTGAAAAAATGAAGATATTAGACTATTTTATGATTGCACATGGTAAAGAATGTGATTAAAGGCTCTTTTCCTATTTCAAAAGTTTTAGTTTTCGAGGGTAATAGCTACGTATGTTGAAAAAATGAAGATATTAGACTATTTTATGATTGCACATGGTAAAGAATGTGATTAAAGGCTCTTTTCCTATTTCAAAAGTTTTAGTTTTCGAGGGTAATAGCTACGTATGTTGAAAAAATGAAGATATTAGACTATTTTATGATTGCAAATGGTAAAGAATGTGATTAAAGGCTCTTTTCCTATTTCAAAAGTTTTAGTTTTCGAGGGTAATAGCTACGTATGTTGAAAAAATGAAGATATTAGACTATTTTATGATTGCAAATGGTAAAGAATGTGATTAAAGGCTCTTTTCCTATTTCAAAAGTTTTAGTTTTCGAGGGTAATAGCTACGTATGTTGAAAAAATGAAGATATTAGACTATTTTATGATTGCACATGGTAAAGAATGTGATTAAAGGCTCTTTTCCTATTTCAAAAGTTTTAGTTTTCGAGGGTAATAGCTACGTATGTTGAAAAAATGAAGATATTAGACTATTTTATGATTGCACATGGTAAAGAATGTGATTAAAGGCTCTTTTCCTATTTCAAAAGTTTTAGTTTTCGAGGGTAATAGCTACGTATGTTGAAAAAATGAAGATATTAGACTATTTTATGATTGCACATGGTAAAGAATGTGATTAAAGGCTCTTTTCCTATTTCAAAAGTTTTAGTTTTCGAGGGTAATAGCTACGTATGTTGAAAAAATGAAGATATTAGACTATTTTATGATTGCACATGGTAAAGAATGTGATTAAAGGCTCTTTTCCTATTTCAAAAGTTTTAGTTTTCGAGGGTAATAGCTACGTATGTTGAAAAAATGAAGATATTAGACTATTTTATGATTGCACATGGTAAAGAATGTGATTAAAGGCTCTTTTCCTATTTCAAAAGTTTTAGTTTTCGAGGGTAATAGCTACGTATGTTGAAAAAATGAAGATATTAGACTATTTTATGATTGCACATGGTAAAGAATGTGATTAAAGGCTCTTTTCCTATTTCAAAAGTTTTAGTTTTCGAGGGTAATAGCTACGTATGTTGAAAAAATGAAGATATTAGACTATTTTATGATTGCAAATGGTAAAGAATGTGATTAAAGGCTCTTTTCCTATTTCAAAAGTTTTAGTTTTCGAGGGTAATAGCTACGTATGTTGAAAAAATGAAGATATTAGACTATTTTATGATTGCACATGGTAAAGAATGTGATTAAAGGCTCTTTTCCTATTTCAAAAGTTTTAGTTTTCGAGGGTAATAGCTACGTATGTTGAAAAAATGAAGATATTAGACTATTTTATGATTGCACATGGTAAAGAATGTGATTAAAGGCTCTTTTCCTATTTCAAAAGTTTTAGTTTTCGAGGGTAATAGCTACGTATGTTGAAAAAATGAAGATATTAGACTATTTTATGATTGCACATGGTAAAGAATGTGATTAAAGGCTCTTTTCCTATTTCAAAAGTTTTAGTTTTCGAGGGTAATAGCTACGTATGTTGAAAAAATGAAGATATTAGACTATTTTATGATTGCACATGGTAAAGAATGTGATTAAAGGCTCTTTTCCTATTTCAAAAGTTTTAGTTTTCGAGGGTAATAGCTACGTATGTTGAAAAAATGAAGATATTAGACTATTTTATGATTGCAAATGGTAAAGAATGTGATTAAAGGCTCTTTTCCTATTTCAAAAGTTTTAGTTTTCGAGGGTAATAGCTACGTATGTTGAAAAAATGAAGATATTAGACTATTTTATGATTGCACATGGTAAAGAATGTGATTAAAGGCTCTTTTCCTATTTCAAAAGTTTTAGTTTTCGAGGGTAATAGCTACGTATGTTGAAAAAATGAAGATATTAGACTATTTTATGATTGCAAATGGTAAAGAATGTGATTAAAGGCTCTTTTCCTATTTCAAAAGTTTTAGTTTTCGAGGGTAATAGCTACGTATGTTGAAAAAATGAAGATATTAGACTATTTTATGATTGCAAATGGTAAAGAATGTGATTAAAGGCTCTTTTCCTATTTCAAAAGTTTTAGTTTTCGAGGGTAATAGCTATGTCTGTGGAAAAATGAAGATATTAGACTATTTTATGATTGCACATGGTAAAGAATGTGATTAAAGGCTCTTTTCCTATTTCAAAAGTTTTAGTTTTCGGGGGTAAGATCTACGTATGTTGAAAAAATGAAGATATTAGACTATTTTATGATTGCACATGGTAAAGAATGTGATTAAAGGCTCTTTTCCTATTTCAAAAGTTTTAGTTTTCGAGGGTAATAGCTACGTATGTTGAAAAAATGAAGCTATTAGACTATTTTATGATTGCACATGGTAAAGAATGTGATTAAAGGCTCTTTTCCTATTTCAAAAGTTTTAGTTTTCGAGGGTAATATCTACGAAGATATTAGACTATTTTATGATTGCACATGGTAAAGTATGTGATTAAAGGCTCTTTTCCTATTTCAAAAGTTTTAGTTTTCGAGGGTAATAGCTACGTATGTTGAAAAAATGAAGATATTAGACTATTTTATGATTGCACATGGTAAAGAATGTGATTAAAGGCTCTTTTCCTATTTCAAAAGTTTTAGTTTTCGAGGGTAATAGCTACGTATGTTGAAAAAATGAAGATATTAGACTATTTTATGATTGCACATGGTAAAGAATGTGATTAAAGGCTCTTTTCCTATTTCAAAAGTTTTAGTTTTCGAGGGTAATAGCTACGTATGTTGAAAAAATGAAGATATTAGACTATTTTATGATTGCACATGGTAAAGAATGTGATTAAAGGCTCTTTTCCTATTTCAAAAGTTTTAGTTTTCGAGGGTAATAGCTACGTATGTTGAAAAAATGAAGATATTAGACTATTTTATGATTGCACATGGTAAAGAATGTGATTAAAGGCTCTTTTCCTATTTCAAAAGTTTTAGTTTTCGAGGGTAATAGCTACGTATGTTGAAAAAATGAAGATATTAGACTATTTTATGATTGCAATGGTAAAGAATGTGATTAAAGGCTCTTTTCCTATTTCAAAAGTTTTAGTTTTCGAGGGTAATAGCTACGTATGTTGAAAAAATGAAGATATTAGACTATTTTATGATTGCAAATGGTAAAGAATGTGATTAAAGGCTCTTTTCCTATTTCAAAAGTTTTAGTTTTCGAGGGTAATAGCTACGTATGTTGAAAAAATGAAGATATTAGACTATTTTATGATTGCAAATGGTAAAGAATGTGATTAAAGGCTCTTTTCCTATTTCAAAAGTTTTAGTTTTCGAGGGTAATAGCTACGTATGTTGAAAAAATGAAGATATTAGACTATTTTATGATTGCACATGGTAAAGAATGTGATTAAAGGCTCTTTTCCTATTTCAAAAGTTTTAGTTTTCGAGGGTAATAGCTACGTATGTTGAAAAAATGAAGATATTAGACTATTTTATGATTGCACATGGTAAAGAATGTGATTAAAGGCTCTTTTCCTATTTCAAAAGTTTTAGTTTTCGAGGGTAATAGCTACGTATGTTGAAAAAATGAAGATATTAGACTATTTTATGATTGCACATGGTAAAGAATGTGATTAAAGGCTCTTTTCCTATTTCAAAAGTTTTAGTTTTCGAGGGTAATAGCTACGTATGTTGAAAAAATGAAGATATTAGACTATTTTATGATTGCACATGGTAAAGAATGTGATTAAAGGCTCTTTTCCTATTTCAAAAGTTTTAGTTTTCGAGGGTAATAGCTACGTATGTTGAAAAAATGAAGATATTAGACTATTTTATGATTGCACATGGTAAAGAATGTGATTAAAGGCTCTTTTCCTATTTCAAAAGTTTTAGTTTTCGAGGGTAATAGCTACGTATGTTGAAAAAATGAAGATATTAGACTATTTTATGATTGCACATGGTAAAGAATGTGATTAAAGGCTCTTTTCCTATTTCAAAAGTTTTAGTTTTCGAGGGTAATAGCTACGTATGTTGAAAAAATGAAGATATTAGACTATTTTATGATTGCACATGGTAAAGAATGTGATTAAAGGCTCTTTTCCTATTTCAAAAGTTTTAGTTTTCGAGGGTAATAGCTACGTATGTTGAAAAAATGAAGATATTAGACTATTTTATGATTGCACATGGTAAAGAATGTGATTAAAGGCTCTTTTCCTATTTCAAAAGTTTTAGTTTTCGAGGGTAATAGCTACGTATGTTGAAAAAATGAAGATATTAGACTATTTTATGATTGCACATGGTAAAGAATGTGATTAAAGGCTCTTTTCCTATTTCAAAAGTTTTAGTTTTCGAGGGTAATAGCTACGTATGTTGAAAAAATGAAGATATTAGACTATTTTATGATTGCACATGGTAAAGAATGTGATTAAAGGCTCTTTTCCTATTTCAAAAGTTTTAGTTTTCGAGGGTAATAGCTACGTATGTTGAAAAAATGAAGATATTAGACTATTTTATGATTGCACATGGTAAAGAATGTGATTAAAGGCTCTTTTCCTATTTCAAAAGTTTTAGTTTTCGAGGGTAATAGCTACGTATGTTGAAAAAATGAAGATATTAGACTATTTTATGATTGCACATGGTAAAGAATGTGATTAAAGGCTCTTTTCCTATTTCAAAAGTTTTAGTTTTCGAGGGTAATAGCTACGTATGTTGAAAAAATGAAGATATTAGACTATTTTATGATTGCACATGGTAAAGAATGTGATTAAAGGCTCTTTTCCTATTTCAAAAGTTTTAGTTTTCGAGGGTAATAGCTACGTATGTTGAAAAAATGAAGATATTAGACTATTTTATGATTGCACATGGTAAAGAATGTGATTAAAGGCTCTTTTCCTATTTCAAAAGTTTTAGTTTTCGAGGGTAATAGCTACGTATGTTGAAAAAATGAAGATATTAGACTATTTTATGATTGCAAATGGTAAAGAATGTGATTAAAGGCTCTTTTCCTATTTCAAAAGTTTTAGTTTTCGAGGGTAATAGCTACGTATGTTGAAAAAATGAAGATATTAGACTATTTTATGATTGCACATGGTAAAGAATGTGATTAAAGGCTCTTTTCCTATTTCAAAAGTTTTAGTTTTCGAGGGTAATAGCTACGTATGTTGAAAAAATGAAGATATTAGACTATTTTATGATTGCACATGGTAAAGAATGTGATTAAAGGCTCTTTTCCTATTTCAAAAGTTTTAGTTTTCGAGGGTAATAGCTACGTATGTTGAAAAAATGAAGATATTAGACTATTTTATGATTGCACATGGTAAAGAATGTGATTAAAGGCTCTTTTCCTATTTCAAAAGTTTTAGTTTTCGAGGGTAATAGCTACGTATGTTGAAAAAATGAAGATATTAGACTATTTTATGATTGCACATGGTAAAGAATGTGATTAAAGGCTCTTTTCCTATTTCAAAAGTTTTAGTTTTCGAGGGTAATAGCTACGTATGTTGAAAAAATGAAGATATTAGACTATTTTATGATTGCACATGGTAAAGAATGTGATTAAAGGCTCTTTTCCTATTTCAAAAGTTTTAGTTTTCGAGGGTAATAGCTACGTATGTTGAAAAAATGAAGATATTAGACTATTTTATGATTGCAAATGGTAAAGAATGTGATTAAAGGCTCTTTTCCTATTTCAAAAGTTTTAGTTTTCGAGGGTAATAGCTACGTATGTTGAAAAAATGAAGATATTAGACTATTTTATGATTGCAAATGGTAAAGAATGTGATTAAAGGCTCTTTTCCTATTTCAAAAGTTTTAGTTTTCGAGGGTAATAGCTACGTATGTTGAAAAAATGAAGATATTAGACTATTTTATGATTGCAAATGGTAAAGAATGTGATTAAAGGCTCTTTTCCTATTTCAAAAGTTTTAGTTTTCGAGGGTAATAGCTACGTATGTTGAAAAAATGAAGATATTAGACTATTTTATGATTGCACATGGTAAAGAATGTGATTAAAGGCTCTTTTCCTATTTCAAAAGTTTTAGTTTTCGAGGGTAATAGCTACGTATGTTGAAAAAATGAAGATATTAGACTATTTTATGATTGCACATGGTAAAGAATGTGATTAAAGGCTCTTTTCCTATTTCAAAAGTTTTAGTTTTCGAGGGTAATAGCTACGTATGTTGAAAAAATGAAGATATTAGACTATTTTATGATTGCACATGGTAAAGAATGTGATTAAAGGCTCTTTTCCTATTTCAAAAGTTTTAGTTTTCGAGGGTAATAGCTACGTATGTTGAAAAAATGAAGATATTAGACTATTTTATGATTGCAATGGTAAAGAATGTGATTAAAGGCTCTTTTCCTATTTCAAAAGTTTTAGTTTTCGAGGGTAATAGCTACGTATGTTGAAAAAATGAAGATATTAGACTATTTTATGATTGCATGGTAAAGAATGTGATTAAAGGCTCTTTTCCTATTTCAAAAGTTTTAGTTTTCGAGGGTAATAGCTACGTATGTTGAAAAAATGAAGATATTAGACTATTTTATGATTGCACATGGTAAAGAATGTGATTAAAGGCTCTTTTCCTATTTCAAAAGTTTTAGTTTTCGAGGGTAATAGCTACGTATGTTGAAAAAATGAAGATATTAGACTATTTTATGATTGCACATGGTAAAGAATGTGATTAAAGGCTCTTTTCCTATTTCAAAAGTTTTAGTTTTCGAGGGTAATAGCTACGTATGTTGAAAAAATGAAGATATTAGACTATTTTATGATTGCACATGGTAAAGAATGTGATTAAAGGCTCTTTTCCTATTTCAAAAGTTTTAGTTTTCGAGGGTAATAGCTACGTATGTTGAAAAAATGAAGATATTAGACTATTTTATGATTGCACATGGTAAAGAATGTGATTAAAGGCTCTTTTCCTATTTCAAAAGTTTTAGTTTTCGAGGGTAATAGCTACGTATGTTGAAAAAATGAAGATATTAGACTATTTTATGATTGCACATGGTAAAGAATGTGATTAAAGGCTCTTTTCCTATTTCAAAAGTTTTAGTTTTCGAGGGTAATAGCTACGTATGTTGAAAAAATGAAGATATTAGACTATTTTATGATTGCAAATGGTAAAGAATGTGATTAAAGGCTCTTTTCCTATTTCAAAAGTTTTAGTTTTCGAGGGTAATAGCTACGTATGTTGAAAAAATGAAGATATTAGACTATTTTATGATTGCAAATGGTAAAGAATGTGATTAAAGGCTCTTTTCCTATTTCAAAAGTTTTAGTTTTCGAGGGTAATAGCTACGTATGTTGAAAAAATGAAGATATTAGACTATTTTATGATTGCAAATGGTAAAGAATGTGATTAAAGGCTCTTTTCCTATTTCAAAAGTTTTAGTTTTCGAGGGTAATAGCTACGTATGTTGAAAAAATGAAGATATTAGACTATTTTATGATTGCACATGGTAAAGAATGTGATTAAAGGCTCTTTTCCTATTTCAAAAGTTTTAGTTTTCGAGGGTAATAGCTACGTATGTTGAAAAAATGAAGATATTAGACTATTTTATGATTGCACATGGTAAAGAATGTGATTAAAGGCTCTTTTCCTATTTCAAAAGTTTTAGTTTTCGAGGGTAATAGCTACGTATGTTGAAAAAATGAAGATATTAGACTATTTTATGATTGCACATGGTAAAGAATGTGATTAAAGGCTCTTTTCCTATTTCAAAAGTTTTAGTTTTCGAGGGTAATAGCTACGTATGTTGAAAAAATGAAGATATTAGACTATTTTATGATTGCACATGGTAAAGAATGTGATTAAAGGCTCTTTTCCTATTTCAAAAGTTTTAGTTTTCGAGGGTAATAGCTACGTATGTTGAAAAAATGAAGATATTAGACTATTTTATGATTGCACATGGTAAAGAATGTGATTAAAGGCTCTTTTCCTATTTCAAAAGTTTTAGTTTTCGAGGGTAATAGCTATGTCTGTGAAAAAATGAAAATATTAGACTATTTTATGATTGCACATGGTAAAGAATGTGATTAAAGGCTCTTTTCCTATTTCAAAAGTTTTAGTTTTCGAGGGTAATAGCTACGTATGTTGAAAAAATGAAGATATTAGACTATTTTATGATTGCACATGGTAAAGAATGTGATTAAAGGCTCTTTTCCTATTTCAAAAGTTTTAGTTTTCGAGGGTAATAGCTACGTATGTTGAAAAAATGAAGATATTAGACTATTTTATGATTGCACATGGTAAAGAATGTGATTAAAGGCTCTTTTCCTATTTCAAAAGTTTTAGTTTTCGAGGGTAATATCTACGTATGTTGAAAAAATGAAGATATTAGACTATTTTATGATTGCACATGGT
>NW_027066439.1:0-18538 GCF_032884065.1 Artemia franciscana
AAAACTAAAACTTTTGACATAGGAAAAGAGCCTTTTATCACATTCTTTACCATTTGCAATCATAAAATACTCTAATATCTTCATTTTTTCAACATACGTAGCTATTACCCTCGAAAACTAAAACTTTTGACATAGGAAAAGAGCCTTTAATCACATTCTTACCATTTGCAATCATAAAATAGTCTAATATCTTCATTTTTCCAACATACGTAGCTATTACCCTCGAAAACTAAAACTTTTGAAATAGGAAAAGAGCCTTTAATCACATTCTTTACCATGTGCAATCATAAAATAGTCTAATATCTTCATTTTTCCAACATAGTAGCTATTACCCTCGAAAACTAAAACTTTTGACATAGGAAAAGAGCCTTTAATCACATTCTTTACCATGTGCAATCATAAAATAGTCTAATATCTTCATTTTTCCAACATACGTAGCTATTACCCTCGAAAACGAAAACTATTTGAAATAGGAAAAGAGCCTTTAATCACATTCGTTACCATTTGCAATTATAAAATAGTCTAATATCTTCATTTTTCCAACATACGTAGCTATTACCCTCGAAAACTAAAACTTTTGACATAGGAAAAGAGCCTTTAATCACATTCTTTACCATGTGCAATCATAAAATAGTCTAATATCTTCATTTTTTCAACATACGTAGCTATTACCCTCGAAAACTAAAACTTTTGAAATAGGAAAAGAGCCTTTAATCACTTTCTTTACCATGTGCAATCATAAAATAGTCTAATATCTTCATTTTTTCAACATACGTAGCTATTACCCTCGAAAACTAAAACTTTTGACATAGGAAAAGAGCCTTTAATCACATTCTTTACCATGTGCAATCATAAAATAGTCTAATATCTTCATTTTTCCAATATACGTAGCTATTACCCTCGAAAACTAAAACTTTTGACATAGGAAAAGAGCCTTTAATCACATTAGTTACCATTTGCAATTATAAAATAGTCTAATATCTTCATTTTTTCAACAAACGTAGCTATTACCCTCGAAAACTAAAACTTTTGACATAGGAAAAGAGCCTTTAATCACATTCGTTACCATTTGCAATTATAAAATAGTCTAATATCTTCATTTTTTCAACATACGTAGCTATTACCCTCGAAAACTAAAACTTTTGACATAGGAAAAGAGCCTTTAATCACATTATTTACCATGTGCAATCATAAAATAGTCTAATATCTTCATTTTTCCAACATACGTAGCTATTACCCTCGAAAATGAAAACTTTTGAAATAGGAAAAGAGCCTTTAATCACATTCTTTACCATTTGCAATCATAAAATAGTCTAATATCTTCATTTTTTCAACATACGTAGCTATTACCCTCGAAAACTAAAACTTTTGACATAGGAAAAGAGCCTTTAATCACATTCTTTACCATGTGCAATCATAAAATAGTCTAATATCTTCATTTTTCCAACATACGTAGCTATTACCCTCGAAAACGAAAACTTTTGAAATAGGAAAACAGCCTTTAATCACATTCTTTACCATTTGCAATCATAAAATAGTCTAATATCTTCATTTTTTCAACATACGTAGCTATTACCCTCGAAAACTAAAACTTTTGACATAGGAAAAGAGCCTTTAATCACATTCTTTACCATTTGCAATCATAAAATAGTCTAATATCTTCATTTTTTCAACATATGTAGCTATTACCCTCGAAAACTAAAACTTTTGACATAGGAAAAGAGCCTTTAATCACATTCTTTACCATGTGCAATCATAAAATAGTCTAATATCTTCATTTTTCCAACATACGTAGCTATTACCCTCGAAAACTAAAACTTTTGCCATAGGAAAAGAGCCTTTAAGAACATTCTTTACCATGTGCAATCATAAAATAGTCTAATATCTTCATTTTTCAAACATACGTAGCTATTACCCTCGAAAACTAAAACTTTTGAAATAGGAAAAGAGCCTTTAATCACATTCGTTACCATTTGCAATAATAAAATAGTCTAATGTCTTCATTTTGTCAACATACGTAGCTATTACCCTCGAAAACTAAAACTTTTGACATAGGAAAAGAGCCTTTAATCACATTCGTTACCATTTGCAATTATAAAATAGTCTAATATCTTCATTTTTTCAACATACGTAGCTATTACCCTCGAAAACTAAAACTTTTGACATAGGAAAAGAGCCTTTAATCACTTTCTTTACCATGTGCAATCATAAAATAGTCTAATATCTTCATTTTTTCAACATACGTAGCTATTACCCTCGAAAACTAAAACTTTTGAAATAGGAAAAGAGCCTTTAAGCACTTTCTTTACCATGTGCAATCATAAAATAGTCTAATATCTTCATTTTTCCTCGAAAACGTCTAGTCTAATATCTTCATTTTTCCAACATACGTAGCTATTACCCTCGAAAACTAAAACTTTTGACATAGGAAAAGAGCCTTTAATCACATTCTTTACCATTTGCAATCATAAAATAGTCTAATATCTTCATTTTTTCAACATACGTAGCTATTACCCTCGAAAACTAAAACTTTTGAAATAGGAAAAGAGCCTTTAAGCACTTTCTTTACCATGTGCAATCATAAAATAGTCTAATATCTTCATTTTTCCAACATACGTAGTTATTACCCTCGAAAACTAAAACTTTTGACATAGGAAAAGAGCCTTTAATCACATTCGTTACCATTTGCAATTATAAAATAGTCTAATATCTTCATTTTTTCAACATACACAGCTATTACCCTCGAAAACTAAAACTTTTGACATAGGAAAAGAGCCTTTAATCACATTCGTTACCATTTGCAATTATAAAGTAGTCTAATATCTTCATTTTTTCAACATACGTAGCTATTACCCTCGAAAACTAAAACTTTTGACATAGGAAAAGAGCCTTTAATCACATTCTTTACCATGTGCAATCATAAAATAGTCTAATATCTTCATTTTTCCAACATACGTAGCTATTACCCTCGAAAAATTAAGCTTTTGAAATAGGAAAAGAGCCTTTAATCACATTCTTTACCATGTGCAATCATAAAATAGTCTAACATCTTCATATTTTCAACATACGTAGCTATTACCCTCGAAAACTAAAACTTTTGACATAGGAAAAGAGCCTTTAAGCACATTCTTTACCATGTGCAATCATAAAATAGTCTAATTTCTTCATTTTTCCAACATACGTAGCTATTACCCTCAAAAACTAAAACTTTTGACATAAGAAAAGAGCCTTTAATCACATTCTTTACCATTTGCAATCATAAAATAGTCTAATATCTTCATTTTTCCAACATACGTAGCTATTACCCTCGAAAACTAAAACTTTTGACATAAGAAAAGAGCCTTTAATCACATTCTTTACCATTTGCAATCATAAAATAGTCTAATATCTTCATTTTTTCAACAAACGTAGCTATTACCCTCGAAAACTAAAACTTTTGACATAGGAAAAGATCCTTTAATCACATTCTTTACCATTTGCAATCATAAAATAGTCTAATTTCTTCATTTTTCCAACATACGTAGCTATTACCCTCAAAAACTAAAACTTTTGAAATAGGAATTGAGCCTTTAATCACATTCTTAACCATTTGCAATCATAAAATAGTCTAATATCTTCATTTTTCCAACATACGTAGCTATTACCCTCGAAAACTAAAACTTTTGACATAGGAAAAGAGCCTTTAATCACTTTCTTTACCATGTGCAATCATAAAATAGTCTAATTTCTTCATTTTTCCAACATACGTAGCTATTACCCTCAAAAACTAAAACTTTTGAAATAGGAATTGAGCCTTTAATCACATTCTTAACCATTTGCAATCATAAAATAGTCTAATATCTTCATTTTTCCAACATACGTAGCTATTACCCTCGAAAACTAAAACTTTTGACATAAGAAAAGAGCCTTTAATCACATTCTTTACCATTTGCAATCATAAAATAGTCTAATATCTTCATTTTTTCAACAAACGTAGCTATTACCCTCGAAAACTAAAACTTTTGACATAGGAAAAGATCCTTTAATCACATTCTTTACCATTTGCAATCATAAAATAGTCTAATATCTTCATTTTTTCAACATACGTAGCTATTACCCTCGAAAACTAAAACTTTTGAAATAGGAAAAGAGCCTTTAAGCACTTTCTTTATCATGTGCAATCATAAAATAGTCTAATATCTTCATTTTTCCAACATACGTAGCTATTACCCTCGAAAACTAAAACTTTTGACATAGGAAAAGAGCCTTTAATCACATTCTTTACCATGTGCAATCATAAAATAGTCTAATATCTTCATTTTTCCAACATACGTAGCTATTACCCTCGAAAACTAAAACTTTTGACATAGGAAAAGAGCCTTTAATCACATTCGTTACCATTTGCAATAATAAAATAGTCTAATGTCTTCATTTTTTCAACATACGTAGCTATTACCCTCGAAAACTAAAACTTTTGACATAGGAAAAGAGCCTTTAATCACATTCGTTACCATTTGCAATTATAAAATAGTCTAATATCTTCATTTTTTCAACATACGTAGCTATTACCCTCGAAAACTAAAACTTTTGACATAGGAAAAGAGCCTTTAATCACTTTCTTTACCATGTGCAATCATAAAATAGTCTAATATCTTCATTTTTCCAACATACGTAGCTATTACCCTCGAAAACTAAAACTTTTGACATAGGAAAAGAGCCTTTAATCACATTCTTTACCATTTGCAATCATAAAATAGTCTAATATCTTCATTTTTTCAACATACGTAGCTATTACCCTCGAAAACTAAAACTTTTGAAATAGGAAAAGAGCCTTTAAGCACTTTCTTTACCATGTGCAATCATAAAATAGTCTAATATCTTCATTTTTCCAACATACGTAGCTATTACCCTCGAAAACTAAAACTTTTGACATAGGAAAAGAGCCTTTAATCACATTCTTTACCATTTGCAATCATAAAATAGTCTAATATCTTCATTTTTTCAACATACGTAGCTATTACCCTCGAAAACTAAAACTTTTGACATAGGAAAAGAGCCTTTAATCACATTCATTACCAATTGCAATTATAAAATAGTCTAATATCTTCATTTTTTCAACATACGTAGCTATTACCCTCGAAAACTAAAACTTTTGACATAGGAAAAGAGCCTTTAATCATTTTCTTTACCATGTGCAATCATAAAATAGTCTAATATCTTCATTTTTCCAACATACCTAGCTATTACCCTCGAAAACTAAAACTTTTGAAATAGGAAAAGAGCCTTTAATCACATTCTTTACCATGTGCAATCATATAATAGTCTAATATCTTCATTTTTTCAACATACGTAGCTATTACCCTCGAAAACTAAAACTTTTGCCATAGGAAAAGAGCCTTTAAGCACATTCTTTACCATGTGCAATCATAAAATAGTCTAATTTCTTCATTTTTCCAACATACGTAGCTATTACCCTCAAAAACTAAAACTTTTGAAATAGGAATTGAGCCTTTAATCACATTCTTAACCATTTGCAATCATAAAATAGTCTAATATCTTCATTTTTCCAACATACGTAGCTATTACCCTCGAAAACTAAAACTTTTGACATAAGAAAAGAGCCTTTAATCACATTCTTTACCATTTGCAATCATAAAATAGTCTAATATCTTCATTTTTTCAACAAACGTAGCTATTACCCTCGAAAACTAAAACTTTTTACATAGGAAAAGATCCTTTAATCACATTCTTTACCATTTGCAATCATAAAATAGTCTAATATCTTCATTTTTTCAACATACGTAGCTATTACCCTCGAAAACTAAAACTTTTGAAATAGGAAAAGAGCCTTTAAGCACTTTCTTTACCATGTGCAATCATAAAATAGTCTAATATCTTCATTTTTCCAACATACGTAGCTATTACCCTCGAAAACTAAAACTTTTGACATAGGAAAAGAGCCTTTAATCACATTCTTTACCATGTGCAATCATAAAATAGTCTAATATCTTCATTTTTCCAACATACGTAGCTATTACCCTCGAAAACTAAAACTTTTGACATAGGAAAAGAGCCTTTAATCACATTCGTTACCATTTGCAATAATAAAATAGTCTAATGTCTTCATTTTTTCAACATACGTAGCTATTACCCTCGAAAACTAAAACTTTTGACATAGGAAAAGAGCCTTTAATCACATTCGTTACCATTTGCAATTATAAAATAGTCTAATATCTTCATTTTTTCAACATACGTAGCTATTACCCTCGAAAACTAAAACTTTTGACATAGGAAAAGAGCCTTTAATCACTTTCTTTACCATGTGCAATCATAAAATAGTCTAATATCTTCATGTTTCCAACATACGTAGCTATTACCCTCGAAAACTAAAACTTTTGACATAGGAAAAGAGCCTTTAATCACATTCTTTACCATTTGCAATCATAAAATAGTCTAATATCTTCTTTTTTTCAACATACGTAGCTATTACCCTCGAAAACTAAAACTTTTGAAATAGGAAAAGAGCCTTTAAGCACTTTCTTTACCATGTGCAATCATAAAATAGTCTAATATCTTCATTTTTCCAACATACGTAGCTATTACCCTCGAAAACTAAAACTTTTGACATAGGAAAAGAGCCTTTAATCACATTTTTTACCATTTGCAATCATAAAATAGTCTAATATCTTCATTTTTTCAACATACGTAGCTATTACCCTCGAAAACTAAAACTTTTGACATAGGAAAAGAGCCTTTAATCACATTCATTACCAATTGCAATTATAAAATAGTCTAATATCTTCATTTTTTCAACATACGTAGCTATTACCCTCGAAAACTAAAACTTTTGACATAGGAAAAGAGCCTTTAATCATTTTCTTTACCATGTGCAATCATAAAATAGTCTAATATCTACATTTTTCCAACATACCTAGCTATTACCCTCGAAAACTAAAACTTTTGAAATAGGAAAAGAGCCTTTAAGCACTTTCTTTACCATGTGCAATCATAACATAGTCTAATATCTTCATTTTTCCAACATACGTAGCTATTACCCTCGAAAACTAAAACTTTTGACATAGGAAAAGAGCCTTTAATCACATTCTTTACCATGTGTATTCACAAAATAGTCTAATATCTTCATTTTTCCAACATATGTAGCTATTACCCTCGAAAACTAAAACTTTTGACATAGGAAAAGAGCCTTTAATCACATTCGTTACCATTTGCAATTATAAAATAGTTTAATATCTTCATTTTTTCAACATACGTAGCTATTACCCTCGAAAACTAAAACTTTTGACATAGGAAAAGAGCCTTTAATCACATTCGTTACCATTTGCAATTATAAAATTGTCTAATATCTTCATTTTTTCAACATACGTAGCTATTACCCTCGAAAACTAAAACTTTTGACATAGGAAAACAGCCTTTAATCACATTCATTACCATGTGCAATCATAAAATAGTCTAATATCTTCATTTTTCCAACATACGTAGCTATTACCCTCGAAAACGAAAACTTTTGAAATAGGAAAAGAGCCTTTAATCACATTCTTTACCATTTGCAATCATAAAATAGTCTAATATCTTCATTTTTTCAACATACGTAGCTATTACCCTCGAAAACTAAAACATTTGAAATAGGAAAAGAGCCTTTAAGCACTTTCTTTACCATGTGCAATCATAAAATAGTCTAATATCTTCATTTTTCCAACATACGTAGCTATTACCCTCGAAAACTAAAACTTTTGACATAGGAAAAGAGCCTTTAATCACATTCTTTACCATGTGCAATGATAAAATAGTCTAATATCTTCATTTTTTCAACATACGTAGCTATTACCCTCGAAAACTAAAACTTTTGAAATAGGAAAAGAGCCATTAAGCACTTTCTTTACCATGTGCAATCATAAAATAGTCTAATATCTTCATTTTTCCAACATACGTAGCTATTACCCTCGAAAACTAAAACTTTTGACATAGGAAAAGAGCCTTTAATCACATTCTTTACCATTTGCAATCATAAAATAGTCTAATATCTTCTTTTTTTCAACATACGTAGCTATTACCCTCGAAAACTAAAACTTTTGAAATAGGAAAAGAGCCTTTAAGCACTTTCTTTACCATGTGCAATCATAAAATAGTCTAATATCTTCATTTTTCCAACATACGTAGCTATTACCCTCGAAAACTAAAACTTTTGACATAGGAAAAGAGCCTTTAATCACATTCTTTACCATTTGCAATCATAAAATAGTCTAATATCTTCATTTTTTCAACATACGTAGCTATTACCCTCGAAAACTAAAACTTTTGACATAGGAAAAGAGCCTTTAATCACATTCATTACCAATTGCAATTATAAAATAGTCTAATATCTTCATTTTTTCAACATACGTAGCTATTACCCTCGAAAACTAAAACTTTTGACATAGGAAAAGAGCCTTTAATCATTTTCTTTACCATGTGCAATCATAAAATAGTCTAATATCTACATTTTTCCAACATACCTAGCTATTACCCTCGAAAACTAAAACTTTTGAAATAGGAAAAGAGCCTTTAAGCACTTTCTTTACCATGTGCAATCATAACATAGTCTAATATCTTCATTTTTCCAACATACGTAGCTATTACCCTCGAAAACTAAAACTTTTGACATAGGAAAAGAGCCTTTAATCACATTCTTTACCATGTGTATTCACAAAATAGTCTAATATCTTCATTTTTCCAACATATGTAGCTATTACCCTCGAAAACTAAAACTTTTGACATAGGAAAAGAGCCTTTAATCACATTCGTTACCATTTGCAATTATAAAATAGTCTAATATCTTCATTTTTTCAACATACGTAGCTATTACCCTCGAAAACTAAAACTTTTGACATAGGAAAAGAGCCTTTAATCACATTCGTTACCATTTGCAATTATAAAATTGTCTAATATCTTCATTTTTTCAACATACGTAGCTATTACCCTCGAAAACTAAAACTTTTGACATAGGAAAACAGCCTTTAATCACATTCTTTACCATGTGCAATCATAAAATAGTCTAATATCTTCATTTTTCCAACATACGTAGCTATTACCCTCGAAAACAAAAACTTTTGAAATAGGAAAAGAGCCTTTAATCACATTCTTTACCATTTGCAATCATAAAATAGTCTAATATCTTCATTTTTTCAACATACGTAGCTATTACCCTCGAAAACTAAAAAATTTGAAATAGGAAAAGAGCCTTTAAGCACTTTCTTTACCATGTGCAATCATAAAATAGTCTAATATCTTCATTTTTCCAACATACGTAGCTATTACCCTCGAAAACTAAAACTTTTGACATAGGAAAAGAGCCTTTAATCACATTCTTTACCATGTGCAATGATAAAATAGTCTAATATCTTCATTTTTTCAACATACGTAGCTATTACCCTCGAAAACTAAAACTTTTGAAATAGGAAAAGAGCCATTAAGCACTTTCTTTACCATGTGCAATCATAAAATAGTCTAATATCTTCATTTTTCCAACATACGTAGCTATTACCCTCGAAAACTAAAACTTTTGACATAGGAAAAGAGCCTTTAATCACATTCTTTACCATGTGCAATCATAAAATAGTCTAATATCTTCATTTTTCCAACATACGTAGCTATTACCCTCGAAAACTAAAACTTTTGACATAGGAAAAGAGCCTTTAATCACATTCGTTACCATTTGCAATTATAAAATAGTCTAATATCTTCATTTTTTCAACATACGTAGATATTACCCTCGAAAACTAAAACTTTTGACATAGGAAAAGAGCCTTTAATCACATTCGTTACCATTTGCAATTATAAAATAGTCTAATATCTTCATTTTTCCAACATACGTAGCTATTACCCTCGAAAACGAAAACTTTTGAAATAGGAAAAGAGCCTTTAATCACATTCTTTACCATTTGCAATCATAAAATAGTCTAATATCTTCATTTTTTCAACATACATAGCTATTACCCTCGAAAACTAAAACTTTTGAAATAGGAAAAGAGCCTTTAAGCACTTTCTTTACAATGTGCAATCATAAAATAGTCTAATATCTTCATTTTTTCAACATACGTAGCTATTACCCTCGAAAACTAAAACTTTTGCCATAGGAAAAGAGCCTTTAAGCACATTCTTTACCATTTGCAATCATAAAATAGTCTAATATCTTCATTTTTTCAACATACGTAGCTATTACCCTCGAAAACTAAAACTTTTGACATAGGAAAAGAGCCTTTAATCACATTCGTTACCATTTGCAATTATAAAATAGTCTAATATCTTCATTTTTTCAACATACGTAGCTATTACCCTCGAAAACTAAAACTTTTGACATAGGAAAAGAGCCTTTAATCTCATTCTTTACCATTTGCAATCATAAAATAGTCTAATATCTTCATTTTTTCAACATACGTAGCTATTACCCTCGAAAACTAAAACTTTTGAAATAGGAAAAGAGCCTTTAAGCACTTTCTTTACCATGTGCAATCATAAAATAGTCTAATATCTTCATTTTTCCAACATACGTAGCTATTACCCTCGAAAACTAAAACTTTTGACATAGGAAAAAAGCCTTTAATCACATTCTTTACCATGTGCAATCATAAAATAGTCTAATATCTTCATTTTTTCAACATAAGTAGCTATTACCCTCGAAAACTAAAACTTTTGAAATAGGAAAAGAGCCTTTAAGCACTTTCTTTACCATGTGCAATCATAAAATAGTCTAATATCTTCATTTTTCCAACATACGTAGCTATTACCCTCGAAAACTAAAACTTTTGACATAGGAAAAAAGCCTTTAATCACATTCTTTACCATGTGCAATCATAAAATAGTCTAATATCTTCATTTTTTCAACATAAGTAGCTATTACCCTCGAAAACTAAAACTTTTGAAATAGGAAAAGAGCCTTTAAGCACATTCTTTACCATGTGCAATCATAAAATAGTCTAATATCTTCATTTTTCCAACATACGTAGCTATTACCCTCGAAAACTAAAACTTTTGACATAGGTAAAGAGCCTTTAATCACATTCGTTACCATTTGCAATTATAAAATAGTCTAATATCTTCATTTTTTCAACATACGTAGCTATTACCCTCGAAAACTAAAACTTTTGACAATCTAAAAGAGCCTTTAATCACATTCTTTACCATTTGCAATCATAAAATAGTCTAATATCTTCATTTTTTCAACATACGTAGCTATTACCCTCGAAAACTAAAACTTTTGAAATAGGAAAAGAGCCTTTAAGCACTTTCTTTACCATGTGCAATCATAAAATAGTCTAATATCTTCATTTTTTCAACATACGTAGCTATTACCCTCGAAAATTAAAACTTTTGACATAGGAAAAGAGCCTTTAATCACATTCTTTACCATGTGCAATCATAAAATAGTCTAATATCTTCATTTTTCCAACATACATAGCTATTACCCTCGAAAACTAAAACTTTTGCCATTGGAAAAGAGCCTTTAAGCACATTCTTTACCATGTGCAATCATAAAATAGTCTAATATCTTCATTTTTTCAACATACGTTGCTATTACCCTCGAAAACTAAAACTTTTGACATAGGAAAAGAGCCTTTAATCACATTCTTAACCATGTGCAATCATAAAATAGTCTAATATCTTCATTTTTCCAACATACTTAGCTATTACCCTCGAAAACTAAAACTTTTGCCGTTGGAAAAGAGCCTTTAAGAACATTCTTTACCATGTGCAATAATAAAATAGTCTAATATCTTCATTTTTGCAACATACGCAGCTATTACCCTCGAAAACTAAAACTTTTGAAATAGGAAAAGAGCCTTTAATCACATTCTTTACCATTTACTACTACTACTACTAATAACTCACTGCAGCACCAAGCCGCCTGAGGCCAACACAGCTACGCACGCTCCTCCTCCAACCTAATCTATTTAAAGCCTCCCTCTTTACACCCTCCCAGGAAGTTCCCATTTCCTTTAAATCCTTATTTATGACATCCTCCCAACCCAGACAAGGACGACCTGCTTTCCGTGTAGCCCCAGACGGTTGGCCAAAAAGGACAATCTTCGGTAATCTGTCATCCTTCATCCGTAGAACGTGGCCTAGCCATCTCAACCTTTCTTTCATTATAGCCCCAGAAAGCGGGATTGAACCACACTTTTCGTACAACCTACTGTTTGAAATACGGTCAGTCAGCCGGGTACCCAGAACAATCCGTAGGCAATTTCTCTGGAAAACATCTAGTAAATTTTCATCTGCTTTTCGGAGTGTCCATGCTTCAGAGCCATATTTGACCACTGTCATCACTGTAGCTTCCAATATTCTAATCTTGGTTTGTAGGCTTATCTTTCTATTCTTCCAAACTTTTTTTAACTGTGAAAAAACACCCTGAGCTTTAGCTATTCTACTTTTAACATCTTCACTGCTCCCACCATCTTTACTAATAATACTACCAAGGTAACTGAAGCTCCCAACCTGATCAATCTTTTCGTTACCTAAGGTCACCTGTTCATCTTCACTTATTCCTAACCTTAGTGACTTAGTCTTCTTAACATTAATTTTCAAGCCTATTTTAGCACCCTGAACTTGTAAAACCTCTAAAAATTCATTCATTTTGCTCACACTTTCATCTAATATGCTTAAATCATCAGCATAATCTAAGTCCAGGAGCGTTCTTCCTCCCCATTTGATTCCATGGTCTCCAATTGCCTTTCCTGTGCTCCTTAAGACGAAGTCCATCAAAATGATCCATATAAAGGGGGATAGAACACAACCCTGCTTAACTCCTGATTTAATACAAAACCAGTTGCTAACCTCATTTCCTACCTTAACCGCAGCAGTATTATTCTCGTACATAGCGCAAATCACTTTAATGTATTTTTCTGGTATACCATATAACGATAAGACCTTTGTTAACGCTGTTCTATCAACAGAATCGAAAGCTTGCTCATAATCGATAAAACTAAGGACCAAAGGTGTTTGACAACGAAGGGACTTCTCAATTATTAACCTAAGAGTGAAAACATGGTCGACACATCCTCTACCTTTTCTAAAACCGCATTGTTCTTCCCTTAAAACTTTGTCTACAGCATGTCTCAGTCTAAAAAGTATCATATTACTCAGTAATTTGCTACCTACAGAGACCAGACTAATGCCTCGATAATTCCGACATTCACTCTTGTCACCTTTCTTATACAGTGGTTTAATTAAGGTTTTCCTAAAATCATTGGGTACTTCCCCCTTTTCAAAAATCATGTTCATAATCTTCAGTAGCTTATTCCTAACCTCAGAGCCACCATATTTAAGGAACTCATTAATCATACTATCAGCACCTGGGGCCTTATTATTTTTTAATCCTTCTAGTACTGTCGCTAATTCTTCCTCACTAAACAAATCTTCCTTCACATCCAAGGTATCACAAACTTTTTCATTTTCATCTATATCTTTTCCTGCAACTGTATCTCGGTTTAGCACATTCTCAAAATGTTCCACCCATCTTTCTTTAACTTTTTCCTTATCACTAATTGTGACCCCATTTCTATCTTTAACTGGGACTAGTCCGGATCGGCTACTCCCTTTCAATTTATTAACATGCCAGTATAATATTTTACTATTATGCCGTCTAGCCGCATCTTCCAGATCCTCAGCAATTTTATCCATCGCCTCCATTTCACATCTCCTTAGTTCATATTTTAATGCTTTCTCCACTTTCTTTACATTCCTTTTGTTTTCATACGACCTATCGCTCAGATAATTCTTATACAAACCCCTTCTACTCTCTATTAAACCTAAAGCTTTTTCACTAATGTTCCTAGTTGCTGTCTTAGCACTCTTCCCTAGGACACCATCAGCAACTTCACAAATTGTTTTTCTGAAATTATTCCATCCATCTTCCACATTGTCAAATTTTAAACCCTCAAGTTTAGTACTCAACTGTTCCTGGAATTTTTTTCTCAAATTTTCATCCTGAAGTCTACCAACATCATAACTTCCCGGGAGGGAGTTACTCTTCCGAAATTTCAGCTTTAAATTAACCTTAGACACTACTAGATGGTGATCTTTACTTTTAACATCAATAACGGCACTCCTATACACCCTAGTATCTTGTATTGATCCTGCTAGTCTTCTGTTTACAATAACATAATCAATAAGGTTTGCTGTCCTACCATCACGTGAATACCATGTCAACTTATGGGCCATTTTGTGACCAAACACCGTATTGGTTATAACTAGGTTGTTATACCTACAAAATTGCAAAAGCCTATAGCCATTACTGTTTTCTTTTCCTACACCAAAATTACCTAGGCTAGGATACCATCTATCCCTATTTCTACCAACCTGGGCATTAAAATCTCCTAGCAAAAACACCATATTTCTACCTGGTACCCTGTCTATTTGCTCCTGTAACTGTAAGTAAAATTCATCTGAGTCACTAGTATCTCCATCAGTTGGTTCAATGGGGGCATATACTACTATAACTGATACCCTAAACTTTTTAGTCATAAAATGAGCAATTAGTATTCTATTATTAATACCTTCCCAGCCTAAACAAGACTTAGCAGCTTCCTTATTCATCATGAGCCCTACTCCCTGTCTATGTACCCCATCCTTCCTTCCTGAGTAAACAAATTCTATGTCACCTAATTTCATGCTTCCTACCCCTGGGATATGAGTTTCTGAAACTCCTAATAAATCCAGTTCAAACCGTCTGAATTCGTCAGTCAAAATGTCGATGCGATAGTCATTTTTTAACGTCGTAACATTCCAAGTTCCAATTTTCATGTTCTTTAAATCTTTGAAATTATTTTGGCCTCAAGAAAAGCAGTGATCCCGGATACCAGTGCAGGATGGGGACCAACATATCTTCTCAAGTCTACACCGAAGCGCTTAAGCCGGCTTAGAACCGGACAGCAAGAAGTCCCTGGGACCTCCAGTAAGTTGGAGGCTTTGTGCAATCCTGGGCCCATCTTGGTCACAACATGGTTTTCAGCACTTGGCGATGCTCTTCTATCAACAAGAGTCGAAATCCTGCACAGACAGTCCCAAGCCTATTACCTCCGACTCATTATATATTCATGCCTACAAATATTATGCTACTACGGGGAGGCAGCCCATAGTAGATAAATTAGCTAGGAAGAGGTTTTTCAGCCCGAAAACGCCCATCGAAACAAACCAAGCCCAGAAAATTATCCAATAATCAGAATCCCGTACGAGTGCTGTGTTGTTTACTAGGCTATAATTTCCTCGAGGGGCGCCACTCCTCAAGTGGGAAAAATTGACCGCAAGTTTCCCAGTCTTGCAGGTACCCCGAAAGGGTCGAGGCAGCCCTTTACAGAGGCCGTTGTCCATAAATCTGGATCTTACGCCCTGCCGCAGTTGTCCTCCTATAGAGGATCCTCCCACGATGGTGTTCTGCTTCACCATGCAATTTAACCCATTACTGGGAAAAGGTTTGTAACTCATCTGACGCGTGAACACGGCAGTTGGCCCTGCTGAGTGTACATTTGAGGGGCCTTCTTCCTCCTCCACCTGAAATTATGACCCCCAGGGGAGGGTTTCCCAGTTTCTATTATGGGCCCCACTGGGACAAGGTCCTACTTGGCCTAAGCCTCCTATGGAGCTACTCTACCTATCTATAGGGCTTACATATATACATATATATATACATATATACACATACATATACATACATATACATACACACATACATATACACATACAAACATATACACATACATACACATATACTCACTAACGTGCAAATATATACCCTGAATTGGTATAGGCTAGGTCTGTATATGGTGAATATTAATTTCCTTTCTGATGCAAATGCACAATAACTTTGGATTCAGGATGCAATTCTGACTATAGAGATAAGTATTTTTCTTACTTGAAGTGTATGTGCAGAATTAGAAATTCTGCTGGTACTACAAAAGTAGACCTAAGTAGCCAATTTAGCCTGTCTGAAACATCTCACAAGCCAACACCTTATAAAAAACACCTTTGATAATTTAAATGAATAAGAAAACTTATTAGAAATTCTGCTGATACTGCAAAAGTAGACCTAAGTAGCCAATTTAGCCTGTTTGAAACATCTCACAAGCCAACACCCTATAGAAAACACCTTTGAGAATTTAAATGAAGAAGAAAACTTATTAGAGACTCTGCTTATACTGCAAAAGTAGACCTAAGTATCCAATTTAGCCTGTTTGAAACATCTCACAAGCCAACACCCTATAGAAAACACCTTTGACAATTTAAATGAATAAGAAAACTAGTTAAAAACTCTGCTAATACTGCAAAAGTAGACCTAAGTAGCCAATTTAGCCTGTTTGAAGCATCTCACAAGCCGACACCCTATAGAAAAACACCTTTGACAATTTAAATGAATAAGAAAACTAGTTAAAAACTCTGCTAATACTGCAAAAGTAGACCTAAGTATCCAATTTAGCCTGTTTGAAACATCTCACAAGCCAACACCCTATAGAAAACACCTTTGACAATTTAAATGAATAAGAAAACTAGTTAAAAACTCTGCTAATACTGCAAAAGTAGACCTAAGTAGCCAATTTAGCCTGTTTGAAGCATCTCACAAGCCGACACCCTATAGAAAAACACCTTTGACAATTTAAATGAATAAGAAAACTAGTTAAAAACTCTGCTAATACTGCAAAAGTAGACCTAAGTATCCAATTTAGCCTGTTTGAAACATCTCACAAGCCAACACCCTATAGAAAACACCTTTGACAATTTAAATGAATAAGAAAACTAGTTAAAAACTCTGCTAATACTGCAAAAGTAGACCTAAGTATCCAATTTAGCCTGTTTGAAACATCTCACAAGCCAACACCCTATAGAAAACACCTTTGACAATTTAAATGAATAAGAAAACTAGTTAAAAACTCTGCTAATACTGCAAAAGTAGACCTAAGTATCCAATTTAGCCTGTTTGAAACATCTCACAAGCCAACACCCTATAGAAAACACCTTTGACAATTTAAATGAATAAGAAAACTAGTTAAAAACTCTGCTAATACTGCAAAAGTAGACCTAAGTAGCCAATTTAGCCTGTTTGAAGCATCTCACAAGCCGACACCCTATAGAAAAACACCTTTGACAATTTAAATGAATAAGAAAACTAGTTAAAAACTCTGCTAATACTGCAAAAGTAGACCTAAGTATCCAATTTAGCCTGTTTGAAACATCTCACAAGCCAACACCCTATAGAAAACACCTTTGACAATTTAAATGAATAAGAAAACTAGTTAAAAACTCTGCTAATACTGCTTAGCTATTACCCTCGAAAACTAAAACTTTTGACATAGGAAAAGAGCCTTTAATCACATTCTTACCATTTGCAATCATAAAATAGTCTAATATCTTCATTTTTTCAACATACGTAGCTATTACCCTCGAAAACTAAAACTTTTGACATAGGAAAAGAGCATTTAATCACATTCGTTACCATTTGCAATTATAAAATAGTCTAATATCTTCATTTTTTCAACATACGTAGCTATTACCCTCGAAAACTAAAACTTTTGACATAGGAAAAGAGACTTTAATCACATTCTTTACCATGTGCAATCATAAAATAGTCTAATATCTTCATTTTTCCAACATACGTAGCTATTACCCTCGAAAACTAAAACTTTTGACATAGGAAAAGAGCCTTTAATCACATTCTTTACCATTTGCAATCATAAAATAGTCTAATATCTTCATTTTTTCAACATACGTAGCTATTACCCTCGAAAACTAAAACTTTTGACATAGGAAAAGAGCTTTTAATCACATTCTTTACCATTTGCAATCATAAAATAGTCTAATATCTTCATTTTTTCAACATACGTAGCTATTACCCTCGAAAACTAAAACTTTTGAAATAGGAAAAGAGCCTTTAAGCACTTTCTTTACCATGTGCAATCATAAAACAGTCTAATATCTTTATTTTTTCAACATACGTAGCTATTACCCTCGAAAACTAAAACTTTTGAATAGGAAAAGAGCCTTTAAGCACTTTCTTTACCATGTGCAATCATAAAATAGTCTAATATCTTCATTTTTTCAACATACGTAGCTATCACCCTCGAAAACTAAAATTTTTGAAATAGGAAAAGAGCCTTTAAGCACTTTCTTTACCATGTGCAATCATAAAATAGTCTAATATCTTTATTTTTCCAACATACGTAGCTATTACCCTCGAAAATTAAACTTTTGACATAGGAAAAGAGCCTTTAATCACATTCGTTACCATTTGCAATTATAAAATAGTCTAATATCTTCATTTTTTCAACATACGTAGCTATTACCCTCGAAAACTAAAACTTTTGACATAGGAAAAGAGCCTTTAATCACATTCTTTACCATGTGCAATCATAAAATAGTCTAATATCTTCATTTTTCCAACATACGTAGCTATTACCCTCGAAAACGAAAACTTTTGAAATGGGAAAAGAGCCTTTAATCACATTCTTTACCATTTGCAATCATAAAATAGTCTAATATCTTCATTTTTTCAACATACATAGCTATTACCCTC
>NW_027066440.1:0-18537 GCF_032884065.1 Artemia franciscana
AATATTAGACTATTTTTTGATTGCAAAAAGTAAAGAATGTGATTAAAGGCTCTTTTCCTATTTCAAAAGTTTTAGTTTTTGAGGGTAATAGCTATGTCTGTGGATAAAATGAAGATATTAGACTATTTTATGATTGCAAATGGTAAAGAATGTGATTAAAGGCTCTTTTCCTATGTCAAAAGTTTTAGTTTTCGAGGGTAATAGCAACGTATGTTGAAAAAATGAAGATATTAGACTATTTTATGATTGCACATGGTAAAGAATGTGATTAAAGGCTCTTTTCCTATTTCAAAAGTTTTAGTTTTCGAGGGTAATAGCTACGTATGTTGAAAAAAATGAAGATATTAGACTATTTTATGATTGCACATGGTAAAGAATGTGATTAAAGGCTCTTTTCCTATTTCAAAAGTTTTAGTTTTCGAGGGTAATAGCTATGTATGTTGAAAAAATGAAGATATTAGACTATTTTATGATTGCAAATGGTAGAGAATGTGATTAAAGGCTCTTTTCCTATTTCAAAAGTTTTAGTTTTCGGGGGTAATAGCTACGTATGTTGAAAAAATGAAGATATTAGACTATTTTATGATTGCAAATGGTAAAGAATGTGATTAAAGGCTCTTTTCCTATTTTAAAAGTTTTAGTTTTCGAGGGTAATAGCTACGTATGTTGAAAAAATGAAGATATTAGACTATTTTATGATAGCAAATGGTAAAGAATGTGATTAAAGGATCTTTTCCTATGTCAAAAGTTTTAGTTTTCGAGGGTAATAGCTACGTATGTTGAAAAAATGAAGATATTAGACTATTTTATGATTGCAAATGGTGAAGAATGTGATTAAAGGTTCTTTTCCTATTTCAAAAGTTTTATTTTGCGAGGAGAATAGCTACGTATGTTGAAAAAATGAAGATATTAGACAATTTTATGATTGCAAATGGTAAAGAATGTGATTAAAGGCTCTTTTCCTATTTTAAAAGTTTCAGTTTTCGAGGGTAATAGCTACGTATGTTGAAAAAATGAAGATATTAGACTATTTTATGATTGCAAATGGTAAACAATGTGATTAAAGGCTATTTTCCGATTTCAAAAGTTTTAGTTTTCAAGGGTAATAGCTTTGTCTGTGGAAAAAATGAAGATATTAGACAATTTTATGATTGCACATGGTAAAGAATGTGATTAAGGGCTCTTTTCCTATTTCAAAAGTTTTAGTTTTCGAGGGTAATAGCTACGTATGTTGAAAAAATGAAGATATTAGACTATTTTATGATTGCAAATGGTAAAGAATGTGATTAAAGGCTCTTTTCCTATTTCAATAGTTTTAGTTTTCGAGGGTAATAGCTACGTATGTTGAAAAACTGAAGATATTAGACTATTTTATGATCGCAAATGGTAAAGAATGTGATTAAAGGCTCTTTTCCTATTTCAAAAGTTTTAGTTTTTGAGTGTAACAGCTACGTATGTTGAAAAAATGAAGATATTAGACTATTTTATGATTGCAAATAGTAAAGAATGTGATTAAAGGCTCTTTTTCTATTTCAAAAGTTTTAGTTTTCGAGGGTAATAGCTACATATGTTGAAAAAATGAAGATATTAGACAATTTTATGATTGCACATGGTAAAGAATGTGATTAAAGGCTCTTTTTCTATTTCACAAGTTTTAGTTTTCGAGGGTAATAGCTACGTATGTTGAAAAAATGAAGATATTAGACTATTTTATGATTGCAAATGGTAAAGAATGTGATTAAAGGCTCTTTTCCTATTTCAAAAGTTTTAGTTTTCGAGGATAATAGCTATGTCTGTGGAAAAAATGAAGATATTAGACTATTTTTTGATTGCACAAAGTAAAGAATGTGATTAAAGGCTCTTTTCCTATTTCAAAAGTTTTAGTTTTTGAGGGTAATAGCTATGTCTGTGGATAAAATGAAGATATTAGACTATTTTATGATTGCAAATGGTAAAGAATGTGATTAAAGGCTCTTTTCCTATGTCAAAAGTTTTAGTTTTCGAGGGTAATAGCAACGTATGTTGAAAAAATGAAGATATTAGACTATTTTATGATTGCACATGGTAAAGAATGTGATTAAAGGCTCTTTTCCTATTTCAAAAGTTTTAGTTTTCGAGGGTAATAGCTACGTATGTTGAAAAAAATGAAGATATTAGACTATTTTATGATTGCACATGGTAAAGAATGTGATTAAAGGCTCTTTTCCTATTTCAAAAGTTTTAGTTTTCGAGGGTAATAGCTATGTATGTTGAAAAAATGAAGATATTAGACTATTTTATGATTGCAAATGGTAGAGAATGTGATTAAAGGCTCTTTTCCTATTTCAAAAGTTTTAGTTTTCGGGGGTAATAGCTACGTATGTTGAAAAAATGAAGATATTAGACTATTTTATGATTGCAAATGGTAAAGAATGTGATTAAAGGCTCTTTTCCTATTTTAAAAGTTTTAGTTTTCGAGGGTAATAGCTACGTATGTTGAAAAAATGAAGATATTAGACTATTTTATGATAGCAAATGGTAAAGAATGTGATTAAAGGATCTTTTCCTATGTCAAAAGTTTTAGTTTTCGAGGGTAATAGCTACGTATGTTGAAAAAATGAAGATATTAGACTATTTTATGATTGCAAATGGTAAAGAATGTGATTAAAGGTTCTTTTCCTATTTCAAAAGTTTTATTTTGCGAGGGGAATAGCTACGTATGTTGAAAAAATGAAGATATTAGACAATTTTATGATTGCAAATGGTAAAGAATGTGATTAAAGGCTCTTTTCCTATTTTAAAAGTTTCAGTTTTCGAGGGTAATAGCTACGTATGTTGAAAAAATGAAGATATTAGACTATTTTATGATTGCAAATGGTAAACAATGTGATTAAAGGCTATTTTCCGATTTCAAAAGTTTTAGTTTTCAAGGGTAATAGCTTTGTCTGTGGAAAAAATGAAGATATTAGACAATTTTATGATTGCACATGGTAAAGAATGTGATTAAGGGCTCTTTTCCTATTTCAAAAGTTTTAGTTTTCGAGGGTAATAGCTACGTATGTTGAAAAAATGAAGATATTAGACTATTTTATGATTGCAAATGGTAAAGAATGTGATTAAAGGCTCTTTTCCTATTTCAATAGTTTTAGTTTTCGAGGGTAATAGCTACGTATGTTGAAAAACTGAAGATATTAGACTATTTTATGATCGCAAATGGTAAAGAATGTGATTAAAGGCTCTTTTCCTATTTCAAAAATTTTAGTTTTTGAGTGTAACAGCTACGTATGTTGAAAAAATGAAGATATTAGACTATTTTATGATTGCAAATAGTAAAGAATGTGATTAAAGGCTCTTTTACTATTTCAAAAGTTTTAGTTTTCGAGGGTAATAGCTACATATGTTGAAAAAATGAAGATATTAGACAATTTTATGATTGCACATGGTAAAGAATGTGATTAAAGGCTCTTTTTCTATTTCACAAGTTTTAGTTTTCGAGGGTAATAGCTACGTATGTTGAAAAAATGAAGATATTAGACTATTTTATGATTGCAAATGGTAAAGAATGTGATTAAAGGCTCTTTTCCTATTTCAAAAGTTTTAGTTTTTGAGGGTAATAGCTATGTCTGTGGAAAAAATGAAGATATTAGACTATTTTATGATTGCAAATGGTAAAGAATGTGATTAAAGGCTCTTTTCCTATGTCAAAAGTTTTAGTTTTCGAGGGTAATAGCAACGTATGTTGAAAAAATGAAGATATTAGACTATTTTATGATTGCACATGGTAAAGAATGTGATTAAAGGCTCTTTTCCTATTTCAAAAGTTTTAGTTTTCGAGGGTAATAGCTACGTATGTTGAAAAAAATGAAGATATTAGACTATTTTATGATTGCACATGGTAAAGAATGTGATTAAAGGCTCTTTTCCTATTTCAAAAGTTTTAGTTTTCGAGGGTAATAGCTACGTATGTTGAAAAAATGAAGATATTAGACTATTTTATGATTGCAAATGGTAAAGAATGTGATTAAAGACTCTTTTCCTATTTTAAAAGTTTTAGTTTTCGAGGGTAATAGCTACGTATGTTGAAAAAATGAAGATATTAGACTATTTTATGATTGCAAATGGTAAAGAATGTGATTAAAGGATCTTTTCCTATGTCAAAAGTTTTAGTTTTCGAGGGTAATAGCTACGTATGTTGAAAAAATGAAGATATTAGACTATTTTATGATTGCAAATGGTGAAGAATGTGATTAAAGGTTCTTTTCCTATTTCAAAAGTTTTATTTTGCGAAGGGAATAGCTACGTATGTTGAAAAAATGAAGATATTAGACAATTTTATGATTGCAAATGGTAAAGAATGTGATTAAAGGCTCTTTTCCTATTTTAAAAGTTTCAGTTTTCGAGGGTAATAGCTACGTATGTTGAAAAAATGAAGATATTAGACTATTTTATGATTGCAAATGGTAAACAATGTGATTAAAGGCTATTTTCCGATTTCAAAAGTTTTAGTTTTCGAGGGTAATAGCTACGTATGTTGAAAAAATGAAGATATTAGACTATTTTATGATTGCAAATGGTAAAGAATGTGATTAAAGGCTCTTTTCCTGTGTCAAAAGTTTTAATTTTCGTGGATAATAGCTACGTATGTTGAAAAAATGAAGATATTAGACTATTTTATGATTGCAAATGGTAAAGAATGTGATTAAAGGATCTTTTCCTATGTCAAAAGTTTTAGTTTTCGAGGGTAATAGCTACGTATGTTGAAAAAATGAAGATATTAGACTATTTTATGATTGCAAATGGTGAAGAATGTGATTAAAGGCTCTTTTCCTATTTTAAAAGTTTTAGTTTTCGAGGGTAATAGCTACGTATGTTGAAAAAATGAAGATATTAGACTATTTTATGATTGCAAATGGTAAAGAATGTGATTAAAGGATCTTTTCCTATGTCAAAAGTTTTAGTTTTCGAGGGTAATAGCTACGTATGTTGAAAAAATGAAGATATTAGACTATTTTATGATTGCAAATGGTGAAGAATGTGATTAAAGGTTCTTTTCCTATTTCAAAAGTTTTATTTTGCGAAGGGAATAGCTACGTATGTTGAAAAAATGAAGATATTAGACAATTTTATGATTGCAAATGCTAAAGAATGTGATTAAAGGCTCTTTTCCTATTTTAAAAGTTTCAGTTTTCGAGGGTAATAGCTACGTATGTTGAAAAAATGAAGATATTAGACTATTTTATGATTGCAAATGGTAAACAATGTGATTAAAGGCTATTTTTCGATTTCAAAAGTTTTAGTTTTCGAGGGTAATAGCTACGTATGTTGAAAAAATGAAGATATTAGACTATTTTATGATTGCAAATGGTAAAGAATGTGATTAAAGGCTCTTTTCCTGTGTCAAAAGTTTTAATTTTCGTGGATAATAGCTACGTATGTTGAAAAAATGAAGATATTAGACTATTTTATGATTGCAAATGGTAAAGAATGTGATTAAAGGCTCTTTTCCTATTTCAAAAGTTTTAGTTTTCGAGGGTAATAGCTACGTATGTTGAAAAAATGAAGATATTAGACTATTTTATGATTGCAAATGGTAAAGAATGTGATTAAAGGCTCTTTTCCTATTTCAATAGTTTTAGTTTTCGAGGGTAATAGCTACGTATGTTGAAAAAATGAAGATATTAGACTATTTTATGATCGCAAATGGCAAAGAATGTGATTAAAGGCTCTTTTCCTATTTCAAAAGTTTTAGTTTTCGAGGGTAACAGCTACGTATGTTGAAAAAATGAAGATATTAGACTATTTTATGATTGCAAATAGTAAAGAATGTGATTAAAGGCTCTTTTACTATTTCAAAAGTTTTAGTTTTCGAGGGTAATAGCTACATATGTTGAAAAAATGAAGATATTAGATAATTTTATGATTGCACATGGTAAAGAATGTGATTAAAGGCTCTTTTTCTATTTCACAAGTTTTAGTTTTCGAGGGTAATAGCTACGTATGTTGAAAAAATGAAGATATTAGACTATTTTATGATTGCAAATGGTAAAGAATGTGATTAAAGGCTCTTTTCCTATTTCAAAAGTTTTAGTTTTCGAGGATAATAGCTATGTCTGTGGAAAAAATGAAGATATTAGACTATTTTATGATTGCACATGGTAAAGAATGTGATTAAAGGCTCTTTTCCTATTTCAAAAGTTTTAGTTTTTGAGGGTAATAGCTATGTCTGTGGAAAAAATGAAGATATTAGACTATTTTATGATTGCAAATGGTAAAGAATGTGATTAAAGGCTCTTTTCCTATGTCAAAAGTTTTAGTTTTCGAGGGTAATAGCAACGTATGTTGAAAAAATGAAGATATTAGACTATTTTATGATTGCACATGGTAAAGAATGTGATTAAAGGCTCTTTTCCTATTTCAAAAGTTTTAGTTTTCGAGGGTAATAGCTACGTATGTTGAAAAAAATGAAGATATTAGACTATTTTATGATTGCACATGGTAAAGAATGTGATTAAAGGCTCTTTTCCTATTTCAAAAGTTTTAGTTTTCGAGGGTAATAGCTATGTATGTTGAAAAAATGAAGATATTAGACTATTTTATGATTGCAAATGGTAGAGAATGTGATTAAAGGCTCTTTTCCTATTTCAAAAGTTTTAGTTTTCGGGGGTAGTAGCTACGTATGCTGAAAAAATGAAGATATTAGACTATTTTATGATTGCAAATGGTAAAGAATGTGATTAAAGGCTCTTTTCCTATTTTAAAAGTTTTAGTTTTTGAGGGTAATAGCTACGTATGTTGAAAAAATGAAGATATTAGACTATTTTATGATTGCAAATGGTAAAGAATGTGATTAAAGGATCTTTTCCTATGTCAAAAGTTTTAGTTTTCGAGGGTAATAGCTACGTATGTTGAAAAAATGAAGATATTAGACTATTTTATGATTGCAAATGGTGAAGAATGTGATTAAAGGTTCTTTTCCTATTTCCAAAGTTTTATTTTGCGAGGGGAATAGCTACGTATGTTGAAAAAATGAAGATATTAGACAATTTTATGATTGCAAATGGTAAAGAATGTGATTAAAGGCTCTTTTCCTATTTTAAAAGTTTCAGTTTTCGAGGGTAATAGCTACGTATGTTGAAAAAATGAAGATATTAGACTATTTTATGATTGCAAATGGGAAACAATGTGATTAAAGGCTATTTTCCGATTTCAAAAGTTTTAGTTTTCGAGGGTAATAGCTACGTATGTTGAAAAAATGAAGATATTAGACTATTTTATGATTGCAAATGGTAAAGAATGTGATTAAAGGCTCTTTTCCTGTGTCAAAAGTTTTAATTTTCGTGGATAATAACTACGTATGTTGAAAAAATGAAGATATTAGACTATTTTATGATTGCAAATGGTAAAGAATGTGATTAAAGGCTCTTTTCCTATTTCAAAAGTTTTAGTTTTCGAGGGTAAGAGATTTGTCTGTGGAAAAAATGAAGATATTAGACAATTTTATGGTTGCAAATGGTAAAGAATGTGATTAAAGGCTCTTTTTCTATTTCAAAAGTTTTGTTTTCGAGGGTAATAGCTACGTATGTTGAAAAAATGAAGATATTAGACTATTTTATGGTTGCAAATGGTAAAGAATGTGATTAAAGGCTCTTTTTCTATTTCAAAAGTTTTGTTTTCGAGGGTAATAGCTACGTATGTTGAAAAAATGAAGATATTAGACTATTTTATGATTGCAAATGGTAAAGAATGTGATTAAAGGCTCTTTTCCTAATACAAAAATTTTAGTTTTTGAGGGTAATAGCTATGTCTGTGGAAAAAATGAAGATATTAGACTATTTTATGATTGCAAATGGTAAAGAATGTGATTAAAGGATCTTTACCTATGTCAAAAGTTTTAGTTTTCGAGGGTAATAGCAACGTATGTGGAAAAAATGAAGATATTAGACTATTTCATGATAGCACATGGTAAAGAATGTGATTAAAGGCTCTTTTCCTATTTCAAAAGTTTTAGTTTTCGAGGATACTAGCTACGTATGTTGAAAAAATGAAGATATTAGACTATTTTATGATTGCACATGGTAAAGAATGTGATTAAAGGCTCTTTTCCTATTTCAAAAGTTTTAGTTTTCGGGGGTAATAGCTACGTATGTTGAAAAAATGAAGATATTAGACTATTTTATGATTGCAAATGGTAAAGAATGCGATTAAAGGCTCTTTTCCTATTTTAAAATTTTTAGTTTTCGAGGGTAATAGCTTTGTCTGTGGAAAAAATGAAGATATTGGACAATTTTATGATTGCACATGAAAATGAATGTGATTAAAGGCTCTTTTCCTATTTCAAAAGTTTTAGTTTTCGAGGGTAATAGCTACGTATGTTGAAAAAATGAAGATATTAGACTATTTTATGATTGCAAATGGTAAAGAATGTGATTAAAGGCTCTTTTCCTATGTCAAAAGTTTTATTTTTCGATGGTAATAGCTACGTATGTTGAAAAAATGAAGATATCAGACAATTTTATGATTGCACATGGTAAAGAATGTGATTAAAGGCTCTTTTCCTATGTCAAAAGTTTTAGTTTTCGAGGGTAATAGCTACGTATGTTGAAAAAAATGAAGATATTAGACTATTTTATGATTGCAAATGGTAAAGAATGTGATTAAAGGCTCTTTTCCTATGTCAAAAGTTTTAGTTTTTGAGGGTAATAGCTACGTATGTTGAAAAAATGAAGATATTAGACTATTTTATGATTGCAAATGGTAAAGAATGTGATTAAAGGCTCTTTTCCTATTTCAAAAGTTTTAGTTTTCGAGGGTAATAGCTACGTATGTTGAAAAAATGAAGATATTAGACTATTTTATGATTGCAAATGGTAAAGAATGTGATTAAAGGCTCTTTTCCTATTTCAAAAGTTTTAGTTTTCGAGGGTAATAGCTACGTATGTTGAAAAAATGAAGATATTAGACTATTTTATGATTGCAAATGGTAAAGAATGTGATTAAAGGCTATTTTCCTATTTCAAAAGTTTTAGTTTTCGAGGGTAATAGCTACGTATGCTGAAAAAATGAAGATATTAGACTATTTTATGATTGCAAATGGTGAAGAATGTGATTAAAGGCTCTTTTCCTATTTCAATAGTTTTAGTTTTCGAGGGTAATAGCTACGTATGTTGAAAAAATGAAGATATTAGACTATTTTATGATTGCAAATGGTAAAGAATGTGATTAAAGGCTCTTTTACTATTTCAAAAGTTTTAGTTTTCGAGGGTAGTAGCTACATATGTTGAAAAAATGAAGATATTAGACAATTTTATGATTGCACATGGTAAAGAATGTGATTAAAGGCTCTTTTCCTATTTCACGAGTTTCAGTTTTCGAGGGTAATAGCTACGTATGTTGAAAAAATGAAGATATTAGACTATTTTATGATTGCAAATGGTAAAGAATGTGATTAAAGGCTCTTTTCCTATTTCAAAAGTTTTAGTTTTCGAGGGTAATAGCTATGTCTGTGGAAAAAATGAAGATATTAGACTATTTTATGATTGCACATGGTAAAGAATGTGATTAAAGGCTCTTTTCCTATTTCAAAAGTTTTAGTTTTTGAGGGTAATAGCTATGTCTGTGGAAAAAATTAAGATATTAGACTATTTTATGATTGCAAATGGTAAAGAATGTGATTAAAGGCTCTTTTCCTATGTCAAAAGTTTTAGTTTTCGGGGGTAATAGCTACGTATGTTGAAAAAATGAAGATATTAGACTATTTTATGATTGCACATGGTAAAGAATGTGATTAAAGGCTCTTTTTCTATTTCAAAAGTTTTAGTTTTCGAGGGTAATAGCTATGTATGTTGAAAAAATGAAGATATTAGACTATTTTATGATTGCAAATGGTAGAGAATGTGATTAAAGGCTCTTTTTCTATTTCAAAAGTTTTAGTTTTCGGGGGTAATAGCTACGTATGTTGAAGAAATGAAGATATTAGACTATTTTATGATTGCAAATGGTAAAGAATGTGATTAAAGGCTCTTTTCCTATTTTAAAAGTTTTAGTTTTCAAGGGTAATAGCTTTGTCTGTGGAAAAAATGAAGATATTAGACAATTTTATGATTGCACATGGTAAAGAATGTGATTAAACGCTCTTTTCCTATTTCAAAAGTTTTTTTTTTTTCGAGGGTAATAGCTACGTATGTTGAAAAAATGAAGATATTAGACTATTTTATGATTGCAAATGGTAAAGAATGTGATTAAAGGCTCTTTTCCTATGTCAAAAGTTTTAGTTTTCGAGGGTAATAGCTATGTCTGTGGAAAAAATGAAGATATTAGACTATTTTATGATTGCAAATGGTAAAGAATGTGATTAAAGGCTCTTTTCCTATGTCAAAAGTTTGAGCTTTCGAGGGTAATAGCTACGTATGTTGAAAAAATGAAGATATTAGACTATTTTATGATTGCACATGGTAAAGAACGTGATTAAAGGCTCTTTTCCTATTTCAAAAGTTTTAGTTTTCGAGGGTAATAGTTACGTATGTTGTAAAAATGAAGATTTTAGACAATTTTATGATTGCAAATGGTAAAGAATGTGATTAAAGGCTCTTTTCCTATTTTAAAAGTTTTAGTTTTCGAGGGTAATAGCTACGTATGTTGAAAAAATGAAGATTTTAGACTATTTTATGATTGCACATGGTAAAGAATGTGATTAAAGGCTCTTTTCCTATGTCAAAAGTTTTAGTTTTCGAGGATAATAGCTACGTAGGTTGAAAAAATGAAGATATTAGACTATTTTATGATTGCAAATGGTAAAGAATGTGATTAAAGGCTCTTTTCCTATTTCAATAGTTTTAGTTTTCGAGGGTAATAGCTACGTATGTTGAAAAAATGAAGAAATTAGACTATTTAATGATTGCAAATGGTAAAGAATGTGATTAAAGGCTATTTTCCTATTTTAAAAGTTTTAGTTTTCGAGGGTAATAGCTACGTATGTTGAAAAAATGAAGATATTAGACTATTTTATGATTGCAAATGGTAAAGAATGTGATTAAAGGCTCTTTTCCTATTTCAAAAGTTTTAGTTTTTGAGGGTAATAGCTATGTCTGTGGGAAAAATGAAGATATTAGACTATTTTATGATTGCAAATGGTAAAGAATGTGATTAAAGGCTCTTTTTCTATGTCAAAAGTTTTAGTTTTCGAGGGTAATAGCAACGTATGTTGAAAAAATGAAGATATTAGACTATTTTATGATTGCACATGGTAAAGAATGTGATTAATGGCTCTTTTCCTATTTCAAAAGTTTTAGTTTTCGAGGGTAATAGCTACGTATGTTGAAAAAAATGAAGATATTAGACTATTTTATGATTGCACATGGTAGAGAATGTGATTAAAGGCTCTTTTCCTATTTCAAAAGTTTTAATTTTCGGGGGTAATAGCTACGTATGTTGTAAAATTGAAGATATTAGACTATTTTATGATTGCAAATGGTAAAGAATGTGATTAAAGGCTCTTTTCCTATTTTAAAAGTTTTAGTTTTCGAGGGTAATAGCTTTGTCTGTGGAAAAAATGAAGATATTAGACAATTTTATGATTGCACATGGTAAAGAATGTGATTAAAGGCTCTTTTCCTATTTCAAAAGTTTTAGTTTTCGAGGGTAATAGCTACGTATGTTGAAAAAATGAAGATATTAGACTATTTTATGATTGCAAATGGTAAAGAATGTGATTAAAGGCTCTTTTCCTATGTCAAAAGTTTTAGTTTTCGAGTGTAATAGCTATGTCTGTGGAAAAAATGAAGATATTAGACTATTTTATGATTGCAAATGGTAAAGAATGTGATTAAAGGCTCTTTTCCTATGTCAAAAGTTTGAGCTTTCGAGGGTAATAGCTACGTATGTTGAAAAAATGAAGATATTAGACTATTTTATGATTGCACATGGTAAAGAATGTGATTAAAGGCTCTTTTCCTATTTCAAAAGTTTTAGTTTTCGAGGGTAATAGCTACGTATGTTGAAAAAATGAAGATATTAGACTATTTTATGATTGCAAATGGTAAAGAATGTGATTAAAGGCTCTTTTCCTATTTCAAAAGTTTTAGTTTTCGAGGGTAATAGCTACGTATGTTGTAAAAATGAAGATTTTAGACAATTTTATGATTGCAAATGGTAAAGAATGTGATTAAAGGCTCTTTTCTTATTTTAAAAGTTTTAGTTTTCGAGGGTAATAGCTATGTTTGTTGAAAAAATGAAGACTTTAGACTATTTTATGTTTGCACATGGTAAAGAATGTGATTAAAGGCTGTTTTCCTATGTCAAAAGTTTTAGTTTTTGAGGGTAATAGCTACGTATGTTGAAAAAATGAAGATATTAGACTATTTTATGATTGCAAATGGTAAAGAATGTGATTAAAGACTCTTTTCCTATTTCAATAGTTTTAGTTTTCGAGGGTAATAGCTACGTATGTTGAAAAAATGAAGAAATTAGACTATTTTATGATTGCAAATGGTAAAGAATGTGATTAAAGGCTATTTTCCTATTTTAAAAGTTTTAGTTTTCGATGGTAATAGCTACGTATGTTGAAAAAATGAAGATATTAGACTATTTTATGATTGCAAATGGTAAAGAATGTGATTAAAGGCTCTTTTCCTATTTCAAAAGTTTTAGTTTTCGAGGGTAATAGCTACGTATGTTGAATAAATGAAAATATTAGACTATTTTATGATTGCAAATGGTAAAGAATGTGATTAAAGGCTCTTTTCCTATTTCAAAAGTTTTAGTTTTCGAGGGTAATAGCTACGTATGTTGAAAAAATGAAGATATTAGACGATTTTATGATTGCACATGGTAAAGAATGTTATTAAAGGCTCTTTTCCTTTTTCAAAAGTTTTAGTTTTCGAGGGTAATAGCTACGTATGTTGAAAAAATGAAGATATCAAAAGTTTTAGTTTTCGAGGGTAATAGCTACGTATGTTGAAAAAATGAAGATATTAGACTATTTTCTGATTGCAAATGGTAAAGAATGTGATTAAAGGCTCTTTTCCTATTTTAAAAGTTTTAGTTTTCGAAGGTAATAGCTACGTATGTTGAAAAAATGAAGATATTAGACTATTTTATGATTGCACATGGTAAAGAATGTGATCAAAGGCTCTTTTCCTATGTCAAAAGTTTTAGTTTTCGAGGGTAATAGCTACGTATGTTGAAAAAATGAAGATATTAGACTATTTTATGATTGCAAATGGTAAAGATTGTGATTAAAGGCTCTTTTCCTATTTCAATAGTTTTAGTTTTCGAGGGTAATAGCTACGTATGTTGAAAAAATGAAGATATTAGACTATTTTATGATTGCAAATGGTAAAGAATGTGATTAAAGGCTCTTTTCCTATTTCAAAAGTTTTAGTTTTCGGGGGTAATAGCTACGTATGTTGAAAAAATGAAGATATTAGACTATTTTATGATTGCAAATGGTAAAGAATGCGATCAAAGGCTCTTTTCCTATTTTAAAAGTTTTAGTTTTTGAGAGTAATAGCTTTGTCTGTGGAAAAAATGAAGATATTGGACAATTTTATGATTGCACATGAAAAAGAATGTGATTAAAGGCTCTTTTACTATTTCAAAAGTTTTAGTTTTCGAGGGTAATAGCTACGTATGTTGAAAAAATGAAGATATTAGACTATTTTATGATTGCAAATGGTAAAGAATGTGATTAAAGGCTCTTTTCCTATTTCAAAAGTTTTAGTTTTCGAGGGTAATAGCTACGTATGTTGTAAAAATGAAGATTTTAGACAATTTTATGATTGCAAATGGTAAAGAATGTGATTAAAGGCTCTTTTCCTATGTCAAAAGTTTTAGTTTTCGAGGGTAATAGCTACGTATGTTGAAAAAATGAAGATATTAGACTATTTTATGATTGCAAATGGTAAAGAATGTGATAAAAGGCTCTTTTCCTATGTCTAAAGTTTTAGTTTTTGAGTGTAATAGCTACGTATGTTGAAAAAATGAAGATATTAGACTATTTTATGATTGCAAATGGTAAAGAATGTGATTAAAGGCTCTTTTCCTATGTCAAAAGTTTTAGTTTTCGAGGGTAATAGCAACGTATGTTGAAAAAATGAAGATATTAGACTATTTTATGATTGCACATGGTAAAGAATGTGATTAAAGGCTCTTTTCCTATTTCAAAAGTTTTAGTTTTCGAGGGTAATAGCTACGTATGTTGAAAAAATGAAGATATTAGACTATTTTATGATTGCACATGGTAAAGAATGTGATTAAAGGCTCTTTTCCTATTTCAAAAGTTTTCGTTTTCGAGGGTAATAGCTATGTATGTTGAAAAAATGAAGATATTAGACTATTTTATGATTGCAAATGGTAGAGAATGTGATTAAAGGCCCTTTCCTATTTCAAAAGTTTTAGTTTTCGAGGGTAATAGCTTTGTCTGTGGAAAAAATGAAGATATTAGACAATTTTATGATTGCACATGGTAAAGAATGTGATTAAAGGCTCTTTTCCCATTTCAAAAGTTTTAGTTTTCGAGGGTAATAGCTACGTATGTTGAAAAAATGAAGATATTAGACTATTTTATGATTGCAAATGGTAAAGAATGTGATTAAAGGCACTTTTCCTATGTCAAAAGTTTTAGTTTTCGAGGGTAATAGCTATGTCTGTGGAAAAAATGAAGATATTAGACTATTTTATGATTGCAAATGGTAAAGAATGTTATTAAAGGCTCTTTTCCTATGTCAAAAGTTTGAGCTTTCGAGGGTAATAGCTACGTATGTTGAAAAAAGGAAGAGATTAGACTATTATATGATTGCACATGGTAAAGAATGTGATTAAAGGCTCTTTTCCTATTTCAAAAGTTTTAGTTTTCGAGGGTAATAGCTACGTATGTTGAATAAATGAAGATATTAGACTATTTTATGATTGCAAATGGTAAAGAATGTGATTAAAGGCTCTTTTCCTATTTCAAAAGTTTTAGTTTTCGAGGGTAATAGCTACGTATGTTGTAAAAATGAAGATTTTAGACAATTTTATGATTACAAATGGTAAAGAATGTGATTAAAGGCTCTTTTCCTATTTTAAAAGTTTTAGTTTTCGAGGGTAATAGCTACGTATGTTGAAAAAATGAAGATTTTAGACTATTTTATGATTGCACATGGTAAAGAATGTGATTAAAGGCTCTTTTCCTATGTCAAAAGTTTTAGTTTTCGAGGGTAATAGCTACGTATGTTGAAAAAATGAAGATATTAGACTATTTTATGATTGCAAATGGTAAAGAATGTGATTAAAGGCTCTTTTCCTATGTCTAAAGGTTTAGTTTTTGGGGGGTAATAGCTACGTATGTTGAAAAAATGAAGATATTAGACTATTTTATGATTGCAAATGGTAAAGAATGTGATTAAAGGCTCTTTTCCTATTTCAATAGTTTTAGTTTTCGAGGGTAATAGCTACGTATGTTGAAAAAATGAAGATATTAGACAATTTTATGATTGCAAATGGTAAAGAATGTGATTAAAGGCTATTTTCCTATTTTAAAAGTTTTAGTTTTCGAGGATAATTGCTACGTATGTTGAATAAATGAAAATATTAGACTATTTTATGATTGCAAATGGTAAAGAATGTGTTTAAAGGCTCTTTTTCTATTTCAAAAGTTTTAGTTTTCGAGGGTAATAGCTACGTATGTTGAAAAAATGAAGATATTAGACGATTTTATGATTGCACATGGTAAAGAATGTTATTAAAGGCTCTTTTCCTTTTTCAAAAGTTTTAGTTTTCGAGGGTAATAGCTACGTATGTTGAAAAAATGAAGATATTAGACTATTTTATGATAGCAAATGGTAAAGAATGTGATTAAAGGCTCTTTTCCTATTTCAAAAGTTTTAGTTTTCGAGGGTAATAGCTATGTCTGAGGAAAAAAGGAAGATATTAGACTATCTTATGATTGCCCATGGTAAAGAATGTGATTAAAGGCTCTTTTCCTATGTCAAAAGTTTTAGTTTTCGAGGGTAATAGCTACGTATGTTGAAAAAATGAAGATATTAGACTATTTTATGATTGCAAATGGTAAAGAATGTGATTAAAGGCTCTTTTCCTATTTCAAAAGTTTTAGTTTTCGAGGGTAATAGCTTTGTCTGTGGAAAAAATGAAGGTATTAGACTATTTTATGATTGCAAATGGTAAAGAATGTGATTAAAGACTCTTTTCCTATTTTAAAAGTTTTAGTTTTCGAGGGTAATAGCTACGTATGTTGAATAAAAGAAGATATTAGACTATTTTATGATTGTAAATGGTAAAGAATGTGATTAAAAGCTATTTTCCTATTTCAAAAGTTTTAGTTTTCGAGGGTAATAGCTACGTATGTTGAAAAAATGAAGATATTAGACTATTTTATGATTGCAAATGGTAAAGAATGTGATTAAAGGCTCTTTTCCTATTTCAATAGTTTTAGTTTTCGGGGGGTAATAGCTACGTATGTTGAAAAAATGAAGATATTAGACTATTTTATGATTGCAAATGGTAAAGAATGTGATTAAAGGCTCTTTTCCTATTTTAAAAGTTTTAGTTTTCGAGGGTAATAGCTTTGTCTGTGGAAAAAATGAAGATATTAGACAATTTTATAATTGTACATGGTAAAAAATGTGATTAAAGGCTCTTTTCCTATTTCAAAAGTTTTAGTTTTCGAGGGTAATAGCTACGTATGTTGAAAAAATGAAGATATTAGACTATTTTATGATTGCAAATGGTAAAGAATGTGATTAAAGGATCTTTTCCTATGTCAAAAGTTTTAGTTTTCGAGGGTAATAGCTATGTCTGTCGAAAAAATGAAGATATTAGACTATTTTATGATTGCAAATGGTAAAGAATGTGATTAAAGGCTCTTTTCCTATGTCAAAAGTTTGAGCTTTCGAGGGTAATAGCTACGTATGTTGAAAAAATGAAGATATTAGACTATTTTATGATTGCACATGGTAAAGAATGTGATTAAAGGCTCTTTTCCTATTTCAAGAGTTTTAGTTTTCGAGGGTAATAGCTATGTCTGTGGAAAAAATGAAAATATTAGACTATTTTATGATTGCAAATGGTAAAGAATGTGATTAAAGGCTCTTTTCCTATGTCAAAAGTTTGAGCTTTCGAGGGTAATAGCTACGTATGTTGAAAAAATGAAGATATTAGACTATTTTATGATTGCACATGGTAAAGAATGTGATTAAAGGCTCTTTTCCTATTTCAAAAGTTTTAGTTTTCGAGGGTAATAGCTACGAATGTTGAAAAAATGAAGATACTAGACTATTTTATGATTGCAAATGGTAAAGAATGTGATTAAAGGCTCTTTTCCTATTTCAAAAGTTTTAGTTTTCGAGGGTAATAGCTACGTATGTTGTAAAAATGAAGATTTTAGACAATTTTATGATTGCAAATGGTAAAGAATGTGATTAAAGGCTCTTTTCCTATGTCAAAAGTTTTAGTTTTCGAGGGTAATAGCTACGTATGTTGAATTAATGAAGATATTAGACTATTTTATGATTGCAAATGGTAAAGAATGTGATTAAAGGCTCTTTTCCTATGTCTAAAGTTTTAGTTTTTGAGGGTAATAGCTACGTATGTTGAAAAAATGAAGATATTAGACTATTTTATGATTGCAAATGGTAAAGAATGTGATTAAAGGCTCTTTTCCTATTTCAATAGTTTTAGTTTTCGAGGTAATAGCTACGTATTTTGAAAAAATGAAGAAATTAGACTATTTTATGATTGCAAATGGTAAAGAATGTGATTAAAGGCTATTTTGCTATTTTAAAAGTTTTAGTTTTCGAGGGTAATAGCTACGTATGTTGAAAAAATGAAGATATTAGACTATTTTATGATTGCAAATGGTAAAGAATGTGATTAAAGGCTCTTTTCCTATTTCAAAAGTTTTAGTTTTCGAGGGTAATAGCTACGTATGTTGAAAAAAGGAAGATATTAGACAATTTTATGATTGCAAATGGTGAAGAATGTGATTAAAGGCTCTTTTCCTATTTTAAAAGTTTTAGTTTTCGAGGATAATAGCTACGTATGTTGAATAAATGAAAATATTAGACTATTTTATGATTGCAAATGGTAAAGAATGTGATTAAAGGCTCTTTTCCTATTTCAAAAGTTTTAGTTTTCGAGGGTAATAGCTACGTATGTTGAAAAAATGAAGATATTAGACGATTTTATGATTGCACATGGTAAAGAATGTTATTAAAGGCTCTTTTCCTTTTTCAAAAGTTTTAGTTTTCGAGGGTAATAGCTACGTATGTTGAAAAAATGAAGATATTAGACTATTTTATGATAGCAAATGGTAAAGAATGTGATTAAAGGCTCTTTTCCTATTTCAAAAGTTTTAGTTTTCGAGGGTAATAGCTATGTATGAGGAAAAAAGGAAGATATTAGACTATCTTATGATTGCCCATGGTAAAGAATGTGATTAAAGGCTCTTTTCCTATGTCAAAAGTTTTAGTTTTCGAGGGTAATAGCTACGTATGTTGAAAAAATGAAGATATTAGACTATTTTATGATTGCAAATGGTAAAGAATGTGATTAAAGGCTCTTTTC
>NW_027066441.1:0-18523 GCF_032884065.1 Artemia franciscana
ATGTTGTATATTCGCAAGTTTTACGTAGTTAAAACCATATATATATATATATATATATATATATATATATATATATATATATCTATCTATATTCACAGGTGGGACATAGGGACACAACTACAATGGCGCGTAACTATTATGGCGCGTAACGACTTACGCGCGCGGGGGGGCTTGGGGGGGGCGCGAAGCGCCCCCACCAACTAGGTGTTGGGGGTGGCGCGAAGCGCCACCCCAACAGCTAGTATATATATATATATATATATATATATATATATATATATATATATATATATATATATATATATTATATTGTCAGGTTTACCGACTCTTGAATATGCAACATATAATTGTCCATGGGAAAAAACAATCTGTATTCAGATCTATACCTCTTTATTCTAATGATTGCCCTTGAGCTTTGTTGATGCTGATTGCTAATCGAAAATTCCCTGTGTCCCCGTCGTCATTTATATATCCCTCTGTGCCCCCGGTGTCCCCGTTGTTGTTGTTTCCTTGTGTCCCGGTTGTCATTTGTGTCCCGGTGTCCCAGTCTGTAATTTCTCTTTGAGTGTCGCGGTCGTCATTTATATTCCCTGTGTCCCGGTGTCCGGTTCGTCATTTTTGTCCCGGTCGTCATTTGTGTTCCGGTGTCCCGGTCTGTAATTTCTCTTTGAGTGTCCTGGTCGTCATTTATATTCCCTGTGTCCCAGTTGTCACTTGTGTCCCGGGGAGGCTCCAGGTTTGAACCTTGGCTTTAGCATTAATACAAAAGAAGAACAAAAATTAAAAAAGGTAAAAACTACAATAAAAACTAAAAAGAAAATACTAAAAAAACTAAAAAAGCTAAAAAACTAAAAAAAACAAAAAAAGGTAAAAAACTAAAAACTAAAAAAGAAATAAAAAAACTAAAAAAAACTAAAAAAAGGTAAAAACTACAAAAAAAGACCAAAAAAGAAAAAAACTAAAAACTAATAAAAAAACTAAAAAAAAATAAAAACTGAAAAAGAAAAAAAACTAAAAAAAGGAAAAAAACTAAAAAATAAAGGAGAAAAAGAAAACAAAAAGAAATGACGACCGGGACACTCAAAGAGAAATTACAGACTGGGACACTGGGACACAAATAACGACTGGGAGATATATATGCCGACCAGGACACTCAAAGATAAATTACAGACCGGGACACAAATGACGACCGGGACACAGGGAATATAAATGACGAACGGGACGCTCAAAGAAAAATTACAGACTGGGACAATGGGACACAAATGAGACCTGGATATTGGGAATATCAATGACGACCGGGACACAGGGAATGATCGATTAGCAATCACCATCAACAAAGCTCAAGCGCAATCATTAGAATAATGAGGTACAGATCTGAATACGGATTGTTTTTCCCATGGACAATTTTATGTTGCATGTTCAAGAGTCGGTAAACCTGACAATCTATTAATATGCACAGACAATGAGACATCGAAGAATGTTGTATTTTCGCAAGTTTTACGTAGTTAAAAACATATATATATATCTATAACGAAAAGAGAAATCTTTTCTCTTTTATCTATATTAACAAGTGGGACACAGGGACACAACTACAATGACGCGTAACTAATATGGCGCGTAACGACTATATATATATACTAGCTGTTGGGGTTACCTAGTTGGGGGGGGCGCTTCGCGCTCCCCCAATGTTTTTTCTATAAAGAAAAAACACTCAAAGAGAAATTACAGACCGGGAAACAAATGACGACCGAGACAGAGGGAATATAAGTGACGACCGGGAACCTCAAAGAGAAATTACAGACTGGGACACCCGGACACAAATCACGACCGGGACACAGGGAATATAAATGACGACCGGGACACAGGGACACAACTACAACGGGGACGCCGGGGGCACAGGCGGGATATATAAATGACGCCCGGGACACAGGGATTGTTCGAATAGAAATTACAGACCGGGACACCGGGCACAAATGACGATCGGGACACAGGGAATATAAATGACGACCGGGACACTCAAAGAGAAATTACAAATAGGGACACCGGGACACAAATGACGACCGGGACACAGGGAATATAAATGACGACCGGGACACAGGGACACATCATTAGAATAATGAGGTATAGATCTGAATACGGATTGTTTTTCCCATGGACAATTATATGTTGCATGTTCAAGAGTCAGTAAACCTGACAATCTATTTATATGCACAGACAATGGGACAGCGAAGAATGTTGTATATTCGCATGTTTTACGTAGTTAAAAACATATATTTATATCTATCTCTATTCACAGGTGGGACACAGGGACACAACTACAATGGCGCGTAACTAATATGGCGCGTAAAGGAGAAAGCGACCGGGTCAAAAGGAATGTTCGATTAGCAATCAACAAAGCACCGGGTCACAGGGAGTATAAATGACGACCAGGACATAAGTAAAAAAAAAACTAATAAAACTAAAAAGAAGGTAAAAACTACAAAAAAAAACTAAAAAGAAAAAAAAATTTACCTTTTTTAGTTTTTTTCTTCTTTTGTATTAATGCTAAAGCCAAGGTTCAAACCTGGAGCCTCTCGGACCTAGAACCTGAAACATAACGCTTTACCAACTCAGCTGCTTCGGCGTGAATACATTCGTTTTGAGCAGCTTCCTCGGGTGTTGCCATTGTAGGTTCTTCAGTCATTTTACAATTAGAAATTTCTCTTTCAACGGTCTTCTTACAATTAAAAATTTGTCTTTGAACGATATTCTTAAATACCTGTGTCCTGGTCGTCATTTATATTGCCTGTGTCCCGGTCGTCATTTGTGTCCCGGTATCCCAGTCTGTAATTTCTCCTTGAGTGTCCCGGTCGTTATTTATATTCCCTCTGTCCCGGTCGTCATTTGTGTCCCGGTCTGTAATTTCTCTTTGAGTGTTTTTTCTTTTTAGAATTTTTTAGTTTTTTACATTTTTTCTTTTTTCAGTTATCTTTTTCTTCTTTATTTTTCAGCTTCACTATGAAATACATATCGCCGAACCTTTGTTTTTTTTAACTAAAATCTGGTAGGCATTGATGACCTTATCCAAGTCAAGATCCCAAACCCAATCATCATCGCTATCATTTTCAGTTTTGATATGTTTTGACTCTCGCTGTCCAGGTGGATCTTCATCTAACTGCGCGGTTTTTCGTTCTTTAGCCTCAAGCCTGTTTCCTTGCTGTTCTTTTGATTCCTCGGCACGCTTTCTTTTCTGACTTTCTCTATCAGCAGCAAGTTTTTTGGCATAGACTCTTTGAGCATCTTCATCGGCTTTTGCCATTGTAAGTTCATCAGTCATTTTAAACTTAAACATTAATAGATTTCTACGTGAACATATATGTCTTAAATATCTTTAATGACGTCACCGTCATAGCAAAAATGACGACAACTAACTTCATGACGCCAGTCGACACAGAAACATGACGTCACCTGATCCACAGACAGACAACTTATTTTTATATATATAGATAGATATAATTCTAAAATTGTCAGGTAATTTTCTATTTTGAAATAAAAACTAAAAATTATTGCTCAGACAACATAAATATTTTTGATATTTACATAATAGCTTTAGTGGTTCTGGACTGAAAACTATATATGCTAATCAAATTGGGAATGGCAATCTTTTAGGTTGAAAAGGCAGATCCATTGGAATCATGAGAATGCGTGGAATAAGAAAAGCCTCACCCTCAAAAGGCCCTGTCAAGATTGTTGCCTCTATTACGTTATAACAGACATAACACGTCATTTGTGTCCCGGTGTCCCGGTCTGTAGTTTCGTTAGTCGAAAAACATGACGTCAGACGACAAACAACTTCATGACGACATACAGCTCAATCCTTATAATGACGTCAGTCGACAAACATGACGTCAGTCGACACACAAACATGACGTCAGTCGACAGACAGACAAACAACATATTTATATATATATATATATATATATATATATATATATATATATATATATATGTATATATATATATATATATATATATATATATATTATATATATATATATATATATATATATATATATATATATATATATATAGATATATATATATATATATATATATATATATACATATATATATATATCTACGTAAACTACTACGTGTACTACTACTACTACTACTACTACTACTACGTATGTTTTTAACTACGTAAAACTTGCGAATATACAACATTCTTTGCTGTCCCATTGTCTCTGCATATAAATAGAATGTCAGGTTTAACGACTCTTGAACATGCAACATATAATGGTCCATGGGAAAACAATCCGTATTCAGATCTATACCTCATGATTCTAATGATTGCCCTTGAGCTTTGTTGATGGTGATTGCTAATCGACGATTCTCTGTATCGCCATCGTCATTTATATATCCCCCTGAGCCCCCCGGCGTCCCTGTTGTAGTTGTGTCCCTGTGTCCCGGTGTCCCGGTCGTCATTTGTGTCCCGGTCTGCATATACATTCGTTTTTGAATTGGTCTTTTTTTAGGTTTTAGTTTTTTACCTTTTTTTAGTTTTTTTTTTCTTTTTTTTTAGTTTTGTTTTTCTCCTTTATTTTTCATTTTTTTTTTCCTTTTTCATTTTATTTTCTTTTTTATTTTTTTTTTTAGCTTTTAAGCTTTTTTAGTTTTTTATTAGTTTTTAGTTTTTTTTTCTTTTTAATTTTTTTGTAGTTTTTACCTTTTTTTTAGTTTTTAATTTTTTTTTACTTATGTCCTGGTCGTCATATATACTCCCTGTGTCCCGGTCGTCATTTGTGTCCCGGTGCTTTGTTGATGGTGATTGCTAATCGAACATTCCTTGTGTCCCGGTCGTCATTTACAAAACGCTCAGTTGTTAAAAATTGCTGAAACTCATCGATGCTACGATGCCCTACAATATCCTATCATTTTTTGGGATGAAGCCGGCGGCTATCACTTTAATATTAAATTAATGAATCCAGCCACTAACAAAGAAATGAATAAGAAATGCAGTGCAATGCATTATTATTCCTATAGACTAATGATTCGGCAGGATGAAGAAAATTATATTTTAAAATGCCGTGAATTGTTTAACCAATTCGTCGTTGATATGTATGCTAAAATTAAATCAGAACGTTTGCTATATATCCGCCTGAATCAGACCAAGCTCCTCTCTGAACAATACATTCATTTGCGAGATGCAGTTATAAATGACGGTAATACCACAAACGTTGGAAGATTAACAATTTTACCTTCGTCATATGCTGGCAGTTCCCGTCATATGCATGAATATGCTCAAGATGCTATTGCGTATGTTCGTCTCTATGGTCGTCCAGATTTATTTATTACATTTACATGTAATTAATCTTGGGACGAGATACTGCAGCTTTTACTTCAAGGACAATCGGCGGTTCATAGGCATGACATTACGGCCCGTGTCTTCCGGCAAAATTTGAAATCACTGATAAACTACATTGTAAAACTTGAAGTGTTTGGGTCAGTGCGATGCTGGATGTACTCAGTGGAATGGCAAAAACGAGGTTTGCCACACGCACATATACTAATCTGGCTACATAAAAAAATTACTTCGAACGAAATTGATGATGTGATTTCCGCTGAAATACCTGATAAAAATGTCGATAAGGGGTTATTGTAAAAAATATGATACATGGACCTTGCGGTGCACTGAACGAAAATTCACCATGCATGGCCAAAGGAAGGTGCACAAAGCAATATCCTCGACTTTTAGTATCAAACACAATTACTGGCAATGATGGTTACCCACAATATAGAAGAAGATCTACTGAAGATGGCGGTAAAACAGCAATAATAAAGAAGCGTAACGGTACCACCATCGAAGTAGATAACCAGTGGGTTGTTCCATATTCCCCATTATTATCAAAAACATTTAATGCAAACATAAACGTTGAATACTGTAACTCCGTAAAGGCAATCAAATACATATGTAAATACGTCAACAAAGGCAGTGACATGGCAGTTTTTGGCTTGCAGCCCGAAATCAAAGATTTCGATGAAATCGTACAATATCAGGCTGGAAGATACATAAGCAGTAATGAAGCTGTTTGGCGAATTCTTTCATTTCCGATACATGAACGTAGTCCAGCTGTTGTTCACTTAGCGGTACATTTACAGAATAATCAACGTGTTTATTTCACGGAAACCAACGTGCAACAAAGAGTCCTGAATCCACCGGATACAACATTAACAGCTTTTTTTTCGCTTTGCAAAAATGATTCTTTTGCAAAAAAACTGCTGTATACTGAAGTGCCTTCGTATTACACGTGGAATACTAAAAATAAAGTATTTGAACGTCGAAAACAGGGTAAGTCAGCCGACGGCCAACCTACCATCTTCAAAGATACCACGATAGGAAGACTTTACACCGTTCACCCCAATCAACATGAATGCTTCTTTCTACGCCTGCTTTTGGTGAATGTACCCGGTCCGACATCCTTTGAGTATTTGAGGACTGTAAATGGTATTATACATGACGCTTACCGTAGTGCATGCCAAGCTCTGAATTTATTGGAGAATGACCAACACTGGGGTAACTGCATCAATGACGCGTGCGAAACGTCAACCCCAAGTCAAATTTGTGCATTGTTTGGCATCATTTTAACAACTTGCTCTCCATCAGCTCCTACAGAGTTATGGGAAAAATATAAGTCAAAAATGTCCGAAGATATACTCCATCGAAAACAGTTAGAGACGTCAGATATGACTTTTGATTTTACATCAGAAATTTATAACTACACTTTAGTTGTTATAGAAGATTTGTGCGTACGTTTGGCAAACAAACCTCTTCAGGATTTGGGAATGGCTTCACCTAACCGTATCGCTGCTGTTTCGACATGTGTAGAATTGGATCGTGAACAAAGTTACAGTACGAGTGATCTATTGTCGTATGTACAAAATAACCATTTTTCCAAGTTAACGTCGGAACAAAAAGACATTTATGATACGATAATGCATTGTGTCGATAACAACGTTGGAGAAATTTTCTTTTTGGATGCGCCAGGAGGTACTGGTAAAACGTTTGTGATAAAACTGATTCTGGCATCAATTCGATCAAAAAATGATAAAGCGTTGGCAATTGCGTCGTCCGGAATAGCCGCAACATTGCTGCCTGATGGAAGAACTGCTCATTCAGCTTTGAAATTGCCTCTGAACTTGCACTCTACAGAAACTCCCACGTGCAATATTTCCAAATCATCTGGGATGGGTAAAGTATTGCAGCAATGCAAACTTATTATTTGGGATGAGTGCACAATGGCACACAAAAAATCGCTCGAGGCTCTGGGTCAATGCTTGAAAGATTTGCGAGGGAAGTCGAAACCCTTTGGCAGCACATTAATATTGCTTGTGGGAGATTTCAGGCAAACATTACCTATAATACCTAGATCAACTCCTGCAGACGAAATGAATGCTTGCCTGAAAAATTCTAATTTATGGGCACACGTAAAAACGTTAAAATTAACTACAAATATGCGTGTCCGATTGCAAAACGATGACTCTGGTCAAACATTTTCAGATCAATTGCTGGCAATGGGAAACGGAAAGCTCCCAGTAGACTCAATTTCAGGACGTATACAACTACCTGCTGATTTCTGTAATTTAGTGACGTCCAAAAATGAATTGATTGAAAAAGTATTTCCGAATATTCTAAAAAATTATAAAAATAATAAATGGCTAACTGAAAGAGCGATTCTCGCACCCAAAAATATAGACGTCCACAAAATCAACAATATTGTTTTGACCAAGATTCGAGACCAGGCAGTCCTTTACAAGTCAGTCGACACAGTTTTGGAACCAAATGAAGCGGTTAATTATCCATCTGAATTTTTAAATTCTATAGATCTTTCAGGGTTTCCACCACACGTGCTACAACTAAAAATAGGCGTACCAATAATACTTTTAAGAATATAAACCCACCAAAGCTTTGCAATGGCACTCGACTTGCCGTAAAAAAAAACAATGGAAAACCTAATAGAGGCCACAATCTTGACAGGGCCTTTTGAGGGTGAGGCTGTTCTTATTCCTCGCATTCCCATGATTCCAACGGATCTTCCTTTTCAATTTAAAAGATTGCAATTCCCAATTCGATTAGCATTTGCAATCACCATTAACAAAGCTCAAGGTCAATCATTAGAAAAATGTGGTATAGATCTTAATACTGATTGTTTTTCCCATGGACAATTGTACGTTGCATGTTCGAGGGTCGGTAAACCTGACAATCTATTTATATGCAGCGACAATTGGACAGCGAAGAATGTTGTATATTCGCAAGTTTTACGCAGTTAATTTGTATTTTGGAACCAAATGAAGCGGTTATTATCCATCTGAATTTTTAAATTCCATAGATCCTTCAGGGTTTCCACCACACGTGCTACAACTAAAAATAGGCGTACCAATAATACTTTTAAGAAATATCAACCCACCAAAGCTTTGCTATGGCACGCGACTTGCCGTAAAAAAAACAATGGAAAACCTAATAGAGGCCACAATCTTGACAGGGCCTTATGAGGGTGAGGCTGTCTGCTTTTTCAATTTAAAAGATTGCAATTCCCAATTCGATTAGCATTTGCAACCACCATCAACAAAGCTCAAGGGCAATCACTAGAAAAAAGCGGTATAGATCTTAATACAGATTGATTTACCAATGTACAATTGTATGTTGCATTTTTGAGGGTCGGTAAACCTGACAATCTATTTATAAGCACAGACAATGGGACAGCGAAGACTGTTGTATATTCACAAGTTTTACGTAGTTAATTTGTATTGTATCTATCTATCTATCTATCTATATAAAAACGAGTTGTGTGTATGCATGTTTGTTTGTTTGTAAAAAGAGCGTTTGCATATGATGTCATTATTAGTACATACGGCTTTGTATATGGACAGACAATGGGAAAGCTAAGAATGTTGTACATTCGCAATTTTTACGTAGTTTGAAACACATATATAAATCTATCTATATTCACAGGTGGGACACAGGGACACAACTACAATGGCGCGTAACTAATATGGCGCGTAACGACTTACGCGCGCGGGGGGGCTTGGGGGGGCGCGAAGCGTCCCACCAACTTGGTGTTGGGGTGGCGCGAAGCGCCACCCCAACAGCTAGTATATATATAAAAATAAGTTGTCTGTGTGTGTGTGATTCTGTCGGGTGACGTCATGTTTGTGAGTCGACTGACGTCATGTTTTGACTGACGAAATTACAGACCGGGATATCGGGACACAAATGACGACCGGGGACGACCGGGACACCGGCACATAGGGAATATAAATGACGACCGGGACACTCAAAGAGAAAGCGACCGGGACACAAGGAATGTTCGTTTAGCAATCACCATCAACAAAGCACCGGGACACAAATGACGACCGGGACATATGCAAAAAAAACTAAAAAAACTAAAAAAAGGTAAAAACTGCAAAAAAAACTAAAAAAAAAATAAAAACTAATAAAAAAACTAAAAAAGCTAAAAAACTAAAAAAATACAAAAAAGAAAAAAAAAAAGAAAAATAGAAAAAAAATGAAAAATAAAGGAGAAAAACAAAACTAAAAAAAATAAAAATAAAAAAAACTAAAAAGAAAAAAAAAACTAAAAAAAACTGAATTAAAGTAAAAACCAAACAAAAAATAAAAAGGAAAAAAGGGGAAAAAACACAAAAATTTATTTCATCATATACCATTTCAAAAACGAATGTATATACAGACCGGGACACCGGGATATAAATGACGACCGGGACACAGGGAATATAAATGACGACCGGGACATAGGGACACAACTACAACGGGGACACCGGGGGGCACAGGGGGATATATAAATGACGACGGGGACACAGGGAATGTTCGATTAGCAATCACCATCAACAAAGCTCAAGGGCAATCATTAGAATCATGAAGTATAACTAAAAAAACTAAAAGAAGGTAAAAAACTAAAACCTAAAAAAAAGACCAATTCAAAAACGAATGTATATACAGACTGGGACACCAGGACAAAAATGACGACCGGGACACAAGGAACATAAATGACGCCCGGGACCCTCAAAGAGAAATCACAGACTGGGACACCAGGACACAAATGACGACCGGGACACATGGAATATAAATGACAACCGGGACACAGGGACACAACTACAACAGGGACGCCGGGGGGCAAAGGGGTATATATAAATGACGACGGCGACATAGGGAATAGATTAGCAATCATCATCAACAAAGCTCAAGGGCAATCATTAGAATCATGAGGTATAGATCTGAATACGGATTGTTTTCCCATGGACCATTATATGTTGCATGTTCAAGAGTCGGTAAACCTTACAATCTATTTATATGCACAGACAATGGGACAGCAAAGAATGTTGTATATTCGCAAGTTTTACGCTCAAGGGCAATCATTAGAATTATGAGGTATAGATCTGAATACGGATTGTTTTCCCATGGACCATTATATGTTGCATGTTCAAGAGTCGGTAAACCTGACAATCTATTTATATGCACAGACAATGGGACAGCAAAGAATGTTGTGTATTCGCAATTTTTATGTAGTTAAAAACATATATATATATATATAAATATATATATATATATATATATATATATATATATATATATATATATATATATATATATATATATATTACAATGGCGCGTAACTAATATGGCTCGTAACGACTTACGCGCGCGGGGGGGTTTGGGGGTTTTGCGCGAAGCGCCACCCCAACAGCTAGTATACTTATAATGACGTCAAATGCAAATCAACAAACAAACAAATATGCATATATACAACTTTCGAATTACTTTAATCTAATGTCAAAATATATTGACATATTTGTGCAATTCCCAGTTTTTTCTTTTTTTAGTTTTTAGTTTTTATTTTTTTATATTTTTTACGTTTTTTTTTAGGTTTTTTTTATTTTTTTTATTTTTTAGTTTTTTCTTTTTGGTTTTTTTAGTTTTTTACCATTTTTCTTTTTTCAGTTTTCTTTTTCTTCTTTATTTTTCAGCGTCACTATGAAATACATATCGCGGAACCTTTGTTTTTTTTTATCTAAAATCTGGTAGGCATTGATGACCTTATCCAAGTCAAAATCCCAAACCCAATCATCATCGCTATCATTTTCAGTTTTGATCCGTTTTGACTCTCGCTGTCCAGGTGGATTTTCATCTAACTGCGCGGTTTTGCGTTCTTTAGCCGCAAGCCTTTTGGCATTAACCCTTTGAGCAGATTCCTCGGCTGTTTCTTCTGCCATTGTAGGATTTATACTTAAATTTCTCTTTTAATTAACTATCTGAGTAGCCTCCTCGGCTGTTTCTTCTGTCATTTTAAGAAATATACTAAAAATTCCTCTTTACGTGCTAAGCTTGCTAAAGCTAAAGCTCAGCAATTTATAATAAACCTTAAAATCTTAAGTATCTCTTTTTCTGTCATTTTAAGAAATATACTAAAAATTCCTCTTTACGTGCTAAGCTTGCTAAAGCTAAAGCTCAGCAATTTATAATAAACCTTAAAATCTTAAGTATCTGTTTTAAGGTTTTCCAATTACTTAAATCTATTGTCAAAATATTTTGAAATATTTATGCGATTCCCAGTTTTTACATTTTAGTTTGTTTTCTTTTTCTTCTTTATTTTTCAGACGTCATATGTCTGGCGTAACAGACATAGTGTAACAGACATAACACACAAACAACTTATTTTTATATATATAATATATATATATATATATATATATATATCTATATATATAAAAATAAGTTGTCTGTGGATGGATGGATGGATGGATGTGTGGATGGATGTGTCAGGTGACGTCACCTGAAAAAACTGGATTAGGTGACGTCAAAACTGAAAAAACTAAAAAAAGGCAAAAACTACAAAAAAAACTAAAAACTAATAAAAAAATAAAAAAGCTAAAAAACTAAAAAAACTATAAAGGTAAAAACCAATAAAAAACTAAAAAAAAAACTGAAAAAACTAAAAAAAGGCAAAAACTACAAAAAAAAACTAAAAACTAATAAAAAAAGTAAAAAAGCTAAAAAACTAAAAAAACTAAAAAAACTAAAAAAGGTAAAAAACTAAAAAAAATAAAAAATAAAAAAAAACTAAAAAAAAGGAAAAAACTGAAAAATAAGCTAAAATAAAGGTAAAAACCAATAAAAAACTAAAAAAAAAAGGAAAAAACTAATAAATGACGACACTCAAAGAGAAAGCGACCAGGACAAAAAACTAAAAAAAAAGGCAAAAACTACAAAAAAACTAAAAACTAATAAAAAAAATAAAAAAGCTAAAAAACTAAAAAAACTAAAAAAAGGTAAAAAACTAAAAAAAACTAAAAACTAAAAAAAAACTAAAAAAGGTAAAAACTAAAAGAACTAAAAAAGAAAAAAATAAATGACGACACTCAAAGAGAAAGCGACCAGGACAAAAGGAATGTTCGATTAGCAATCAACAAAGCACCGGGACACAGGGAGTATAAATGACGACCAGGACACAAGTAAAAAAAAAAATTAACAAAACTAAAAAGAAGGTAAAAACTACAAAAAAACTAAAAGAAAAAAAAACTAAAAACTAATAAAAAAACTAAAAAATCTAAAAATCTAAATAAACTAAAAAAGAAAAAAAAAGGAAAAAAATAAAGGAGAAAAACAAAACTAAAAAACGAATGTATATACAGACCGGTACACCGGGATACAAATGACGACCGGGACACAGGGAATATAAATAACGACCGGGACACAGGGACACAACTACAACGGGGACACCGGGGGAAACAGGGGGATATAAATGACGACCGGGACAAAAAAACTAAAAAGAAATAAAAACTAAAAACTAATAAAAAAAACTAAAAAATCTAAAAATCTAAATAAGCTAAAAAAGAAAAAAAAGGAAAAAAATAAAGGAGAAAAACAAAACTAAAAAACGAATGTATATACAGACCGGGACACCGGGATACAAATGATGACCGGGACCCGGGACACAGGGAATATAAATGACGACCGGGACACAGGGACACAACTACAACGGGGACACCGGGGGAAACAGGGGGATAACCTGACAATCTATTTATATGCAAAGACAATGGGACAGCAAAGAATGTTGTATATTCGCAAGTTTTACGTAGTTAAAACCATATATATATATATATATATCTATATTCACAGGTGGGACATAGGGACACAACTACAATGGCGCGTAACTATTATGGCGCGTAACGACTTACGCGCGCGGGGGGGCTTGGGGGGGGCGCGAAGCGCCCCCACCAACTAGGTGTTGGGGTGGCGCGAAGCGCCACCCCAACAGCTAGTATAGATATATATATATATATACTAGCTGTTGGGGTGGCGCTTCGCGCCACCCCAACACCTAGTTGGTGGGGGCGCTTCGCGCCCCCCCCAAGCCCCCCCGCGCGCGTAAGTCGTTACGCGCCATAATAGTTACGCGCCATTGTAGTTGTGTCCCTATGTCCCACCTGTGAATATAGATATATATATATATATGGTTTTAACTACGTAAAACTTGCGAATATACAACATTCTTTGCTGTCCCATTGTCTTTGCATATAAATAGATTGTCAGGTTATCCCCCTGTTTCCCCCGGTGTCCCCGTTGTAGTTGTGTCCCTGTGTCCCGGTCGTCATTTATATTCCCTGTGTCCCGGGTCCCGGTCATCATTTGTATCCCGGTGTCCCGGTCTGTATATACATTCGTTTTTTAGTTTTGTTTTTCTCCTTTATTTTTTTCCTTTTTTTTTTCTTTTTTAGCTTATTTAGATTTTTAGATTTTTTAGTTTTTTTTATTAGTTTTTAGTTTTTATTTCTTTTTAGTTTTTTTGTCCCGGTCGTCATTTATATCCCCCTGTTTCCCCCGGTGTCCTCGTTGTAATTGTGTCCCTGTGTCCCGGTCGTTATTTATATTCCCTGTGTCCCGGTCGTCATTTGTATCCCGGTGTACCGGTCTGTATATACATTCGTTTTTTAGTTTTGTTTTTCTCCTTTATTTTTTTCCCTTTTTTTTCTTTTTTAGTTTATTTAGATTTTTAGATTTTTTAGTTTTTTTATTAGTTTTTAGTTTTTTTTTCTTTTTAGTTTTTTTGTAGTTTTTACCTTCTTTTTAGTTTTGTTAATTTTTTTTTTTACTTGTGTCTTGGTCGTCATTTATACTCCCTGTGTCCCGGTGCTTTGTTGATTGCTAATCGAACATTCCTTCTGTCCTGGTCGCTTTCTCTTTGAGTGTCGTCATTTATTTTTTTCTTTTTTAGTTCTTTTAGTTTTTACCTTTTTTAGTTTTTTTTTTAGTTTTTAGTTTTTTTTAGTTTTTTACCTTTTTTTAGTTTTTTTAGTTTTTTAGCTTTTTTATTTTTTTTATTAGTTTTTAGTTTTTTTGTAGTTTTTGCCTTTTTTTTAGTTTTTTTAGTTTTTTAGCTTTTTTATTAGTTTTTAGTTTTTTTTGTAGTTTTTGCCTTTTTTTAGTTTTTTCAGTTTTGACGTCACCTGATCCAGTTTTTTCAGGTGACGTCACCTGATCCACGATCCACAGATCCACAGACAACTTATTTTTATATATATAGATAGTTTTTTTTTTTTTACTTATGTCCTGGTCGTCATTTATACTCCCTGTGTCCCGGTGCTTTGTTGATTGCTAATCGAACATTCCTTTTGTCCTGGTCGCTTTCTCTTTGAGTGTCGTCATTTATTAGTTTTTTCCTTTTTTTTTAGTTTTGTATTGGTTTTTACCTTTATTTTAGCTTATTTTTCAGTTTTTTCCTTTTTTTTAGTTTTTTTTTATTTTTTATTTTTTTTAGTTTTTTACCTTTTTTTGGTTTTTTTAGTTTTTTTAGTTTTTTAGCTTTTTTACTTTTTTTATTAGTTTTTAGTTTTTTTTTGTAGTTTTTGCCTTTTTTTAGTTTTTTCAGTTTTTTTTTTAGTTTTTTATTGGTTTTTACCTTTATAGTTTTTTTAGTTTTTTAGCTTTTTTATTTTTTTTATTAGTTTTTAGTTTTTTTGTAGTTTTTGCCTTTTTTTAGTTTTTTCAGTTTTGACGTCACCTAATCCAGTTTTTTCAGGTGACGTCACCTGACACATCCATCCATCCATCCACAGACAGACAACTTATTTTTATATATATAGATATATATATATATATATATATATCTATCTATATATATAAAAATAAGTTGTCTGTGGATGGATGGATGGATGGATGTGTCAGGTGACGTCACCTGAAAAAACTGGATCAGGTGACGTCAAAACTGAAAAAACTAAAAAAAGGCAAAAACTACAAAAAAAACTAAAAACTAATAAAAAAAATAAAAAAGCTAAAAAACTAAAAAAACTATAAAGGTAAAAACCAATAAAAAACTAAAAAAAAAACTGAAAAAACTAAAAAAAGGCAAAAACTACAAAAAAAACTAAAAACTAATAAAAAAAGTAAAAAAGCTAAAAAACTAAAAAAACTAAAAAAAGGTAAAAAACTAAAAAAAAATAAAAAATAAAAAAAACTAAAAAAAAGGAAAAAACTGAAAAATAAGCTAAAATAAAGGTAAAAACCAATAAAAAACTAAAAAAAAAAGGAAAAAACTAATAAATAACAACACTCAAAGAGAAAAAAAAGGCAAAAACTACAAAAAAAACTAAAAACTAATAAAAAAAATAAAAAAGCTAAAAAACTAAAAAAACTAAAAAAAGGCAAAAACTACAAAAAAAACTAAAAACTAATAAAAAAGCTAAAAAACTAAAAAAACTAAAAAAAAGGCAAAAACTACAAAAAAACTAAAAACTAATAAAAAGAATAAAAAAGCTAAAAAACTAAAAAAAACTAAAAAAACTAAAAAAAGGTAAAAAACTAAAAAAACTAAAAACTAAAAAAAACTAAAAAAGGTAAAAACTAAAAGAACTAAAAAAGAAAAAAATAAATGACGACACTCAAAGAGAAAGCGACCAGGACAAAAGGAATGTTCGATTAGCAATCAACAAAGCACCGGGACACAGGGAGTATAAATGACGACCCGGGGAAAACAGGGGGATATAAATGACGACCGGGACAAAAAAACTAAAAAGAAAAAAAAACTAAAAACTAATAAAAAAACTAAAAAATCTAAAAATCTAAATAAGCTAAAAAAGAAAAAAAAAAGGAAAAAAATAAAGGAGAAAAACAAAACTAAAAAACGAATGTATATACAGACCGGGACACCGGGATACAAATGACGACCGGGACCCGGGACACAGGGAATATAAATGACGACCGGGACACAGGGACACAACTCCGGTACACCGGGATACAAATGACGACCGGGACACAGGGAATATAAATGACGACCGGGACACAGGGACACAACTACAACGGGGACACCGGGGGAAACAGGGGGATATAAATGACGACCGGGACAAAAAAACTAAAAAGAAAAAAAAACTAAAAACTAATAAAAAAACTAAAAAATCTAAAAATCTAAATAAGCTAAAAAAGAAAAAAAAAGGAAAAAAATAAAGGAGAAAAACAAAACTAAAAACGAATGTATATACAGACCGGGACACCGGGATACAAATGACGACCGGGAACCGGGACACAGGGAATATAAATGACGACCGGGACACAGGGACACAACTACAACGGGGACACCGGGGGAAACAGGGGGATGTAAATGACGACCGGGACACCGGGACAGGGAATGGTCGATTAGCAATCACCATCAACAAAGCTCAAGGGCAATCATTAGAATCATGAGGTATAGATCTGAATACAGATTGTTTTCCCATGGACCATTATATGTTGCATGTTCAAGAGTCGGTAAACCTGACAATCTATTTATATGCAAAGACAATGGGACAGCAAAGAATGTTGTATATTTGCAAGTTTTACGTAGTTAAAACCATATATATATATCTATCTATATTCACAGGTGGGACATAGGGACACAACTACAATGGCGCGTAACTATTATGGCGCGTAACGACTTACGCGCGCGGGGGGGCTTGGGGGGGGCGCGAAGCGCCCCCACCAACTAGGTGTTGGGGTGGCGCGAAGCGCCACCCCAACAGCTAGTATATATATATATATATATATATATATATATATATATATATATATATATATATATATATATATATATATATATATATATATATATATATATATATACTAGCTGTTGGGGTGGCGCTTCGCGCCACCCCAACACCTAGTTGGTGGGGCGCTTCGCGCCCCCCCAAGCCCCCCCGCGCGCGTAAGTCGTTACGCGCCATAATAGTTACGCGCCATTGTAGTTGTGTCCCTATGTCCCACCTGTGAATATAGATATATATATATATATATATATATATATATATATATATATATATATATGGTTTTAACTACGTAAAACTTGCGAATATACAACATTCTTTGCTGTCCCATTGTCTTTGCATATAAATAGATTGTCAGGTTTACCGACTCTTGAACATGCAACATAGTTTTTTTTTACTTATGTCCTGGTCGTCATTTATACTCCCTGTGTCCCGGTGCTTTGTTGATTGCTAATCGAACATTCCTTTTGTCCTGGTCGCTTTCTCTTTGAGTGTCGTCATTTATTTTTTTCTTTTTTAGTTCTTTTAGTTTTTACCTTTTTTAGTTTTTTTTAGTTTTTTAGATGAAATTTTTTTTAGTTTTTTCCTTTTTTTCTTTTTAGTTTTTTATTGGTTTTTACCTTTATTTTAGCTTATTTTTCAGTTTTTTCCTTTTTTTTATTTTTTTTTATTTTTTATTTTTTTAGTTTTTTACCTTTTTTTAGTTTTTTTTAGTTTTTTTAGTTTTTTAGCTTTTTTACTTTTTTTATTAGTTTTTAGTTTTTTTTGTAGTTTTTGCCTTTTTTTAAGTTTTGTTTTTCTCCTTTATTTTTTTCCTTTTTTTTTCTTTTTTAGTTTATTTAGATTTTTAGATTTTTAGTTTTTTTATTAGTTTTTAGTTTTTTTTTCTTTTTAGTTTTTTTGTAGTTTTTACCTTTTTTTTAGTTTTTTTATTTTTTTTTTTTTACTTATGTCCTGGTCGTCATTTATACTCCCTGTGTCCCGGTGCTTTGTTGATTGCTAATCGAACATTCCTTTTGTCCTGGTCGCTTTCTCTTTGAGTGTCGTCATTTATTTTTTTCTTTTTTAGTTCTTTTAGTTTTTACCTTTTTTAGTTTTTTAGATGAAAATTTTTTTTAGTTTTTTCCTTTTTTTCTTTTTAGTTTTTTATTGGTTTTTACCTTTATTTTAGCTTATTTTTCAGTTTTTTCCTTTTTTTTATTTTTTTTTTATTTTTTATTTTTTTAGTTTTTTACCTTTTTTTAGTTTTTTTTTAGTTTTTTTGTTTTTTAGCTTTTTTACTTTTTTTTATTAGTTTTTAGTTTTTTTGTAGTTTTTGCCTTTTTTTAGTTTTTTCAGTTTTTTTTTAGTTTTTTATTGGTTTTTACCTTTATTTTAGCTTATTTTTCAGTTTTTTCCTTTTTTTTAGTTTTTTTTAGTTTTAAGTTTTTTTAGTTTTTTTAGTTTTTTACCTTTT
>NW_027066442.1:0-15000 GCF_032884065.1 Artemia franciscana
TTTTAGTTTTTTAGATGAAAATTTTTTTTAGTTTTTTCCTTTTTTTCTTTTTAGTTTTTATTGGTTTTTACCTTTATGTTAGCTTATTTTTCAGTTTTTTCCTTTTTTTTTGGTTTTTTTTTATTTTTTATTTTTTTTAGTTTTTTACCTTTTTTTAGTTTTTTTAGTTTTTTTATTTTTTTTAGTTTTTTAGCTTTTTTACTTTTTTTATTAGTTTTTAGTTTTTTTGTAGTTTTTGCCTTTTTTTAGTTTTTTCAGTTTTTTTTTAGTTTTTTATTGGTTTTTACCTTGATTTTAGCTTATTTTTCAGTTTTTTACTTTTTTTTAGTTTTTTTTTAGTTTTTAGTTTTTTTTAGTTTTTTACCTTTTTTTAGTTTTTTTAGTTTTTTTAGTTTTTTAGCTTTTTTATTTTTTTTATTAGTTTTTAGTTTTTTTTGTAGTTTTTGCCTTTTTTTTTAGTTTTTTTAGTTTTTTAGCTTTTTTATTAGTTTTTAGTTTTTTTTGTAGTTTTTGCCTTTTTTTAGTTTGACAACTTATTTTTATATATATAGATAGTTTTTTTTTTTACTTATGTCCTGGTCGTCATTTATACTCCCTGTGTCCCGGTGCTTTGTTGATTGCTAATCGAACATTCCTTTTGTCCTGGTCGCTTTCTCTTTGAGTGTCGTCATTTATTAGTTTTTTCCTTTTTTTCTTTTTAGTTTTTTATTGGTTTTTACCTTTATTTTAGCTTATTTTTCAGTTTTTTCCTTTTTTTTAGTTTTTTTTTATTTTTTATTTTTTTTTAGTTTTTTACCTTTTTTTAGTTTTTTTAGTTTTTTTAGTTTTTTAGCTTTTTTACTTTTTTTATTAGTTTTTAGTTTTTTTTTGTAGTTTTTGCCTTTTTTTAGTTTTTTCAGTTTTTTTTTTAGTTTTTTATTGGTTTTTACCTTTATAGTTTTTTTAGTTTTTTAGCTTTTTATTTTTTTTATTAGTTTTTAGTTTTTTTTGTAGTTTTTGCCTTTTGTTTTTTAGCTTTTTTATTTTTTTTATTAGTTTTTAGTTTTTTTTGTAGTTTTTGCCTTTTTTTTAGTTTTTTTAGTTTTTTAGCTTTTTTATTAGTTTTTAGTTTTTTTTGTAGTTTTTGCCTTTTTTTAGTTTGACAACTTATTTTTATATATATAGATAGTTTTTTTTTTTTACTTATGTCCTGGTCGTCATTTATACTCCCTGTGTCCCGGTGCTTTGTTGATTGCTAATCGAACATTTCTTTTGTCCTGGTCGCTTTCTCTTTGAGTGTCGTCATTTATTAGTTTTTTCCTTTTTTCTTTTTAGTTTTTTATTGGTTTTTACCTTTATTTTAGCTTATTTTTCAGTTTTTTCCTTTTTTTTAGTTTTTTTTTATTTTTTATTTTTTTTAGTTTTTTACCTTTTTTTAGTTTTTTTTAGTTTTTTTAGTTTTTTAGCTTTTTTACTTTTTTTATTAGTTTTTAGTTTTTTTTTTGTAGTTTTTGCCTTTTTTTAGTTTTTTCAGTTTTTTTTTTAGTTTTTTATTGGTTTTTACCTTTATAGTTTTTTTAGTTTTTTAGCTTTTTTATTTTTTTTATTAGTTTTTAGTTTTTTTTTGTAGTTTTTGCCTTTTTTTAGTTTTTTCAGTTTTGACGTCACCTGATCCAGTTTTTTCAGGTGACGTCACCTGACACATCCATCCACACATCCACAGACAGACAACTTATTTTTATATATATAGATATATATATATATATATATATATATATATATATATATTTATATATGTAAATATATATTTATATATATTATTATGAGCAAATTAAAAATGAATATTATATATATTTATAATTCATATAAATTATAATTTATATAATTTATATATATATATATATATATATATATATATATATATATAGGGTGTTGGCTTGTGAGATGTTTCAAACAGGCTAAATTGGCTACTTAGGTCTACTTTTGCAGTATCAGCAGAATTTCTAATAAGTTTTCTTATTCATTTAAATTATCATAGGTTTTTTTTTTTTTTTTTTTTTTTTTTTTTTTTTTTTTATAAGGTGTTGGCTTGTGAGATGTTTCAGACAGGCTAAATTGGCTACTTAGGTCTACTTTTGCAGTACCAGCAGAATTTGTAATTCTGCACATACACTTCAAGTAAGAAAAATACTTATCTCTATAGTCAGAATTGCATCCTGAATCCAAAGTTATTGTGCATTTGCATCAGAAAGGAAATTAATATTCACCATATACAGACCTAGCCTATACCAATTCAGGGTATATATTTGCACTTTAGTGAGTATATGTGTATGTATGTGTATATGTGTGTATGTGTATATGTATGTGTGTATGTATATGTATGTATATGTATGTGTATATATATATATATATATATATATATATATATATATATATATATATATATATATATATATATATATATGTATATATGTAAGCCCTATAGATAGGTAGAGTAGCTCCATAGGGGGCTTAGGCAAAGTAGGACCTTGTCCCAGTGGGGCCCATAATAGAAACTGGGAAACCCTCCCCTGGGGGTCATAATTTCAGGTGGAGGAGGAAGAAGGCCCCTCAAATGTACACTCAGCAGGGCCAACTGCCGTGTTCACGCGTCAGATGAGTTACAAACCTTCTCCCAGTAATGGGTTAAATTGCATGGTGAAGCAGAACACCATCGTGGGAGGATCCTCTATAGGAGGACAACTGCGGCAGGGCGTAAGATCCAGATTTATGGACAACGGCCTCTGTAAAGGGCTGCCTCGACCCTTTCGGGGTACCTGCAAGACTCGGAAACTTGCGGTCAATTTTTCCCACTTGAGGAGTGGCGCCCCTCGAGGAAATTATAGCCTAGTAAACAACACAGCACTCGTACGGGATTCTGATTATTGGATAATTTTCTGGGCTTGGTTTGTTTTGATGGGCGTTTTCGGGCTGAAAAACCTCTTCCTAGCTAATTTATCTACTATGGGCTGCCTCCCCGTTGTAGCATAATATTTGTAGGCATGAATATATAATGAGTCGGAGGTAATAGGCTTGGGACTGTCTGTGCAGGATTTCGACTCTTGTTGATAGAAGAGCATCGCCAAGTGCTGAAAACAATGTTGTGACCAAGATGGGCCCAGGATTGCACAAAGCCTCCAACTTACTGGAGGTCCCAGGGACTTCTTGCTGTCCAGTTCTAAGCCGGCTTAAGCGCTTCGGTGTAGACTTGAGAAGATATGTTGATCCCCATCCTGCAGTGGTATCCGAGATCACTGCTTTTCCTGAGGCCAAAATAATTTCAATGATTTAAAGAACATGAAAATTGGAACTTGGAATGTTACGACGTTAAAAAATGACTATCGCATCGACATTTTGACTGACGAATTCAGACGGTTTGAACTGGATTTATTAGGAGTTTCAGAAACTCATATCCCAGGGGTAGGAAGCATGAAATTAGGTGACATAGAATTTGTTTACTCAGGAAGGAAGGATGGGGTACATAGACAGGGAGTAGGGCTCATGATGAATAAGGAAGCTGCTAAGTCTTGTTTAGGCTGGGAAGGTATTAATAATAGAATACTAATTGCTCATTTTATGACTAAAAAGTTTAGGGTATCAGTTATAGTAGTATATGCCCCCATTGAACCAACTGATGGAGATACTAGTGACTCAGATGAATTTTACTTACAGTTACAGGAGCAAATAGACAGGGTACCAGGTAGAAATATGGTGTTTTTGCTAGGAGATTTTAATGCCCAGGTTGGTAGAAATAGGGATAGATGGTATCCTAGCCTAGGTAATTTTGGTGTAGGAAAAGAAAACAGTAATGGCTATAGGCTTTTGCAATTTTGTAGGTATAACAACCTAGTTATAACCAACACAAAATGGCCCATAAGTTGACATGGTATTCACGTGATGGTAAGACAGCAAACCTTATTGATTATGTTATTGTAAACAGAAGACTAGCAGGATCAATACAAGATACTAGGGTGTATAGGAGTGCCGTTATTGATGTTAAAAGTAAAGATCACCATCTAGTAGTGTCTAAGGTTAATTTAAAGCTGAAATTTCGGAAGAGTAACTCCCTCCCGGGAAGTTATGATGTTGGTAGACTTCAGGATGAAAATTTGAGAAAAAAATTCCAGGAACAGTTGAGTACTAAACTTGAGGGTTTAAAATTTGACAATGTGGAAGATGGATGGAATAATTTCAGAAAAACAATTTGTGAAGTTGCTGATGGTGTCCTAGGGAAGAGTGCTAAGACAGCAACTAGGAATATTAGTGAAAAAGCTTTAGGTTTAATAGAGAGTAGAAGGGGTTTGTATAAGAATTATCTGAGCGATAGGTCGTATGAAAACAAAAGGAATGTAAAGAAAGTGGAGAAAGCATTAAAATATGAACTAAGGAGATGTGAAATGGAGGCGATGGATAAAATTGCTGAGGATCTGGAAGATGCGGCTAGACGGCATAATAGTAAAATATTATACTGGCATGTTAATAAATTGAAAGGGAGTAGCCGATCCGGACTAGTCCCAGTTAAAGATAGAAATGGGGTCACAATTAGTGATAAGGAAAAAGTTAAAGAAAGATGGGTGGAACATTTTGAGAATGTGCTAAACCGAGATACAGTTGCAGGAAAAGATATAGATGAAAATGAAAAAGTTTGTGATACCTTGGATGTGAAGGAAGATTTGTTTAGTGAGGAAGAATTAGCGACAGTACTAGAAGGATTAAAAAATAATAAGGCCCCAGGTGCTGATAGTATGATTAATGAGTTCCTTAAATATGGTGGCTCTGAGGTTAGGAATAAGCTACTGAAGATTATGAACATGATTTTTGAAAAAGGGGAAGTACCCAATGATTTTAGGAAAACCTTAATTAAACCACTGTATAAGAAAGGTGACAAGAGTGAATGTCGGAATTATCGAGGCATTAGTCTGGTCTCTGTAGGTAGCAAATTACTGAGTAATATGATACTTTTTAGACTGAGACATGCTGTAGACAAAGTTTTAAGGGAAGAACAATGCGGTTTTAGAAAAGGTAGAGGATGTGTCGACCATGTTTTCACTCTTAGGTTAATAATTGAGAAGTCCCTTCGTTGTCAAACACCTTTGGTCCTTAGTTTTATCGATTATGAGCAAGCTTTCGATTCTGTTAATAGAACAGCGTTAACAAAGGTCTTATCGTTATATGGTATACCAGAAAAATACATTAAAGTGATTTGCGCTATGTACGAGAATAATACTGCTGCGGTTAAGGTAGGAAATGAGGTTAGCAACTGGTTTTGTATTAAATCAGGAGTTAAGCAGGGTTGTGTTCTATCCCCCTTTATATGGATCATTTTGATGGACTTCGTCTTAAGGAGCACAGGAAAGGCAATTGGAGACCATGGAATCAAATGGGGAGGAAGAACGCTCCTGGACTTAGATTATGCTGATGATTTAAGCATATTAGATGAAAGTGTGAGCAAAATGAATGAATTTTTAGAGGTTTTACGAGTTCAGGGTGCTAAAATAGGCTTGAAAATTAATGTTAAGAAGACTAAGTCACTAAGGTTAGGAATAAGTGAAGATGAACAGGTGACCTTAGGTAACGAAAAAATTGATCAGGTTGGGAGCTTCAGTTACCTTGGTAGTATTATTAGTAAAGATGGTGGGAGCAGTGAAGATGTTAAAAGTAGAATAGCTAAAGCTCAGGGTGTTTTTTCACAGTTAAAAAAAGTTTGGAAGAATAGAAAGATAAGCCTACAAACCAAGATTAGAATATTGGAAGCTACAGTGATGACAGTGGTCAAATATGGCTCTGAAGCATGGACACTCCGAAAAGCAGATGAAAATTTACTAGATGTTTTCCAGAGAAATTGCCTACGGATTGTTCTGGGTACCCGGCTGACTGACCGTATTTCAAACAGTAGGTTGTACGAAAAGTGTGGTTCAATCCCGCTTTCTGGGGCTATAATGAAAGAAAGGTTGAGATGGCTAGGCCACGTTCTACGGATGAAGGATGACAGATTACCAAAGATTGTCCTTTTTGGCCAACCGTCTGGGGCTACACGGAAAGCAGGTCGTCCTTGTCTGGGTTGGGAGGATGTCATAAATAAGGATTTAAAGGAAATGGGAACTTCCTGGGAGGGTGTAAAGAGGGAGGCTTTAAATAGATTAGGTTGGAGGAGGAGCGTGCGTAGCTGTGTTGGCCTCAGGCGGCTTGGTGCTGCAGTGAGTTATTAGTAGTAGTAGTAGTAGTAGTAGTATATATATATATATATATATATATATATATATACATATATATATATATATATATAACATGATTCAGGTTTTATTCATATATTTTCAACACATAAAATACCGTATCACTAATCCGGTAGTTTATGCACTAATCCAAGAATTTTCATTTTTTATTTTGTTGGAGATCTTCTTTCGGAAACCATTTTATTGTTGAAAAGAAACAATTATTGACTTTCTCTTTACAATAATAAAGGTAAATCGAATTTTGCTCATTTTCAAACATACAGAAAATGAAAAAACAAAGAAAAGACTAAATTTGATACATTAAAAAATACTGAATAAATTCGTAAATAATGACAAATGACAGAAAATTGAATTAAATGAGTTATATCCGTATTAAACACATTGCTAATGATATATATTGTGAGAATTTTATTGTCGGGAACAACGGGTAACGCAACCAAAACTGAAAATACAATCAAAATCCCTAATACACTTTCAACTGCTCTTGCTTTCTTTTAGACGGTATATTCAATCGTGAGGAAATATAAAATATGTCAGGCTATGCTGGGGGGGGGGGGGCTCTGTTACGTGAGAACAAGTTTATACTAGAACTTCTCTGTATTGGAGCTCCCATTGAACTATAAATGTCCATTGATGTATATTTCATGAACCAGTAAAAGGAGGCTGTTTACTTAAGAATAAATGTGTACTTTTTCAGTCGTGGAAGAGTTTCACTATACATCGAAAAGAGTTCAAGCTCCAAAGAAAAAGAGCGTCTATTGCAAAAATCAAAAATGGTAAAAGTGCAGATGGCAGCATGTTATTAGGAGGAAGATGAGACTCACTGACATCCAGTGCTATACCAATAGTCGTATGACGATATAGAATATAAGGTAATTGACTCAGGTGTTATCACCTGATATTCATCGTGAGATGAATATCAGAGGTATATCACCTGATATACCTCAAATCCCCGAGGTAAAGGCCAATATTGAATTTAGTGACAAGTCTGAATATTCAGACCAAGCTTACTGGTTTGGACATCTTTTAATTTTACTGATTTTAAGGAGTGTTAAAGTCCCTACGATTTGTGGGGGTTATTACTTTTTGAAGAGTCAAAACTTAAAATGCTTTGAAGTTTAAATATTTTTGCCATGAATGAGTTTAAAATAAATAAACGTCTGACAGAGGGTCTGTAAACAAACACTGTTGAATTTAACTAAATACCAGTTCTCTGCAGGACGCCATCAGTTGACTTTAACTTGTTTAGCCGTTGCCTTGTTTTGATACCGAAAATTGGTTGACAAAGGTCTTGTGTTCAGAGAAGGATGGATGAATTTTTTTTTAAGGGCCAAATATACGACTTAACCTAATTTTAGCAATATTTCCATCATTTCTGGAGTGGTTTGGGACATACGACTTTATTTTAATGGCTTAAGGTATATGCTCCCTCTTAGCAATTTCAAAACGAGCCAGTAGTTTACAACAAAAGGACAGGATACTCATGTCATCAGATTCATTTGACTCAAGTCTATGTATTCACCAATGGACCAGCTAGTACATATATATATATATATATATATATATATATATATATATATATATATATATATATATATATATATATATTTATGTATATATATATATATATATATATATATATATATATATATGTGCTTTTGTTTAAATTTGGCCATTAAATTAAATCGTCAAATTTAACTTTAAATTTAGGTTTTTTTTAAATGTTATTTCTTTAATTTTTCTTTTGCCTATTTTAGAGTGGTGAAGTAATAAAATGTTTGATAATTCCACTATTTTTAACTTTATTGACTTCCTTCCAGACCCTGTTTCAGCTTGAAAAACATATATTTTGCGTTGTTTTGGAATATGCATATTCCAAGCAAGAGTCCTTGCTTTTTTGACTATTGGCCTATAAATTATTGATATCTTCTTTTTTGGTTGAATTAGCACTATTGAAGACTAGAACTTGTAATAAGCAGGGCTGTGGAGTAGATTATTACTTACAACCCACTCTGACTTCAGACATTTTCTATATACCGACTCTGACTCCATTCAGCTAAAATTTATTAAAACTCCGTCTCTGACTCCACAGCCCTGTTTTAAAGCTTCATTGAGCTAGATTTTATAAGTTAATAACCGACTCCGACTACAGACATTATCATATTGACTCCGATTCCATTCAGCAAAAAATTACTAAAACTCTGTCTCTGACTCCATAGACCTGTTTAAAAGCTTCGTTTGAGTAGATTTTATAAACTATAATCAACCCCAAATACAGACATTATCATATGGATTCCGATTCCTTTCAGCAAAAATCTTTTAAAACTCCGTCCCTGACTCCACAGCTCTGTTTTAAAGCTTTGTTTAGCTAGCTTTTATTAGTTATAACCGATTCCGACTACAGACATTATCATATCGACTCCGATGTCATCCACCAAAATTTATTGAAACTCCGTTCGTCTATGAAAATTTCAAACATTAAAAATTTATTGATATCCAATGACACCTGCAACTTCAAAGGAAACCTGCATTTTTTTATGGCAAACATTGATTAAGTGTGTCATATCTTTAAATTTTTTTTTTAGTTTTTGCTAGTTTCTCACCAATTTTCTGTTTCTTCTGAAATTTATAACATTTTGTTATGGCACACATTGAATAAGTGTGCCATATGTTTTTTTTCTAGTTTTTGCTAGTTTCTCACCAATTTTCTGTTTCTTCTGAAATTTATGACATTTTGTTATGGCACACATTGAATAAGTGTGCCATATGTTTAATTTTTTTATTTTCAGTTTTTGCTAGTTTCTCACCAATTTTCTGTTTCTTCTGAAATTTATAACATCTTGTTATGACACACATTGAATAAGTGTTTAATTTATAACATTTTATAAGTTAAACAGTGTTATAGTGTTTTATAAGTTAAACAATTATAAATTAAAAACTTATAACATTTTGTTATGGCACACATTGTATAAGTGTGCCATACGTTTTATTTTTTGTTTTTAGTTTTTACTAGTTTCTCACCAATTGTCTGTTTCTTCTGAAATTTATAACATTTTGCTATGGCATACATTGAATAAGTGTGCCATATGTTTTATTTTTTTTTTAGTTTTTGCTAGTTTCTCACCAATTTTCTGTTTCTTCTGAAATTTATAACGTTTTGTTATGGCACACATTGAATAAGTGTGCCATATGTTTTATTTTTTTTTTTTTAGTTTTTGCTAGTTTCTCACCAATTTTCTGTTTCTTCTGAAATTTATAACATTTTGTTATGGCACACTTCGAATAAGTGTGCCATATGTTTTTTTTAGTTTTTGCTAGTTTCTCACCAATTTTCTGTTTCTTCTGAAATTTATAACATTTTGTTATGGCACACATTGAATAAGTGTGCCATATGTTTTTTTTTAGTTTTTGCTAGTTTCTCACCAATTTTCTGTTTCTTCTGAAATTTATAACATTTTGTTATGGCACACATTGAATAAGTGTGCCATATGTTTTTTTTTTAGTTTTTGCTAGTTTCTCACCAATTTTCTATTTCTTCTCAAATTTATAACATTTTGTTATGGCACACATTGAATAATTGTGCCATATGTTTTGTTTTTGTTTTTAATTTTTGCTAGTTTCTCACCAATTTTCTGTTTCTTCTGAAATTTATAATATTTTGTTATGGCACACATTTAATAAGTGTGCCATATGTTTTATTTTTATTTTTTAGTTTTTGCTAGTTTCTCACCAATTTTCTGTTTCTTCTGAAATTTATAACATTTTTTTATGGCGCACATTGAATAAGGTTGCCATATGTTTTATTTTTTGTTTTTAGTTTTTGCTAATTTCTCACCAATTTTCTGTTTCTTCTGAAATTTATAACATTTTGTTATGCCACACATTGAATAACACAATTGAAAATTTATAACATTTTGTTATGGCACACATTAAATAAGTGTGCCATATGTTTTATTTTTTTTTTAGTTTTTGCTAGTTTCTCACCAATCTTCTGTTTCTTGTGAAATTTATAACATTTTGTTATGGCACACATTGAATAAGTGTGCCATACGTTTTATTTTTTGTTTTTAGCTTTTGCTAGTTTCTTAACAATTTTCTGTTTCTTCTGAAATTTATAGCATTTTGTTATGGCACACATTGAATAAGTGTGCTGTATGTTTTATTTTTTTTTTTAGTTTTTGCTAGTTTCTCTCCAATCTTCTTTTTCTTCTGAAATTTATAACATTTTGTTATGCCACACATTGAATAACACAATTGAAAATTTATAACATTTTGTTATGGCACACAATGCATAAGTGTGCCATATGTTTTATTTTATTTTTTAGCTTTTTCTAGTTTCTTACCAATTTTCTGTTTCTTCTGAAATTTATAACATTTTGTTATGGCACACATTGAACAAGAGTGTCATATGTTTTATTTTTTTTATTTTTAGTTTTTGCTTGTTTCTGGTTTTTGTCTCGCAATTGTTATTCAAAGAGGCCCATTAGGTTACGAGAGATGCCATAAATTAATAGATATGTGATGTTGTCTTTAGCATCTTCACCGGGCTCTAAAAAGCATATCTGGCCATGTGAAGCTGGTTAAAAATAATATTCGAGGATTTACATTTGACTTCCCTCTAAATTTCATTTTTTGATAAATTTTTCCATCGGTTTTGAATTCGAAAATATTAAGATTATTGATGGTTTAATCATCATTTGCGTTGAATGAACCTAAACTAAAACACGAATTCAAGTTTCGAAGTATGAATTATCTTTGTGGCTACTCTTCTCTCGGCCAAATGGAGGACTCCACAGTGAATACATACAACGTAGAAGGGTCCACATGATTTTGAATTTACTGTTGTTTACAGTGCGTTTTCTGCCATTGTTTGTTGGTGTCAAAGATTGCGATGGCGTTGTTGAAACGTAATATTTCTTTTTTCTTCACTTTCATTCTTAACTCGTTCTAATTGTCCCTGTGGCATCTTTTAACAGCAAATTTTTTTTTCAATTTTTTTGCACGTCCTGATTCTCGCTTTTGCTTGGCACCGCTTGTCTTTTAACCACAGATATTGCCGTTCTAATTATCTGGTATAGTTCGTTGTCTTCTACAATTTTGTTTTTGACTCGTTATAACTGTTTTCGTAAGCATTCTAGCTACTTGTTGTTTCAGACCATTACGTGTCTGTGTCTTCTCTAAGTTGTTATTTTAATCAAACTTCATCTGTTTTGAAAGAATTACCAGATATAGATTGTTCTTATTTTGTTCTTTTATATTGTAGTTCTATTTTCCTTACTTTGGTAATTTAGTCATTTATTGGTTTAATAAGTCAAATACCAGTATGTTTATGTACAGTAAAACAAAGTCCTTAAACGAATGACGAAGTTCCACAATAATAAAAAGTTCCCTTTTCTATATTGGACTGTAAAATTTCATAAGAATCCCCCTAAACCACGGTTTATTGCTGGAGCAGCTAAATGTCCAACCCGCATTGCTGCTACTGACCTCTCTTTAATTTTAAAGGAAATTATAAATAAACTTAAAACCTATTGTTCTGGTATTAAACAATTTTAGAATTTTAATCCATATTGGATTGGTCATAATTCACTGCAGGTGATAGACTTCTTTTACTTGTCCTACCAAACGTAAAAAACGATCGAGAGGACATAGGAAAAATAATAGAAAAAATGAATTAGATGTACATATGCTTTCTATAGATCTATGCCAGCTACTTGAATCTAGGGGTATGATTTCTGTAATAAAGTGTCTAAATAATTTATCCAAGAGGAATTTAATCAAACTTTTCTGGATTGTGAAGAATAATACAGCTCTTGATTATAATTTTAAAGTAATATGTGATACAATTTGCATTCTATCTAAAACGAAATTTATTTCAAAAAAGAAAAAGTTCGATAAGATTAGTAATAAGGATAACAGATTATATTTACCTATTGATTTTACTTGTAAGCAGATTGAAAATATTAATTTACCAGAAATTTTAAATCAGCGGCATGTGAAACAGGCCCTTCCTAGTAATTTAAATTATAATGATAGACCAGTTTTAACTTATAAATTTTCAAAAACTATTGGGCAAATTATTTTTAATTATAATTTAATACTAAAAAACTAGATAGCGATATAAATTGGAAACCGGTTTGTAATTGTAAACAACTTGGCCCATTTGTAAATCCTACTTACAAACATGTTATAACAGGGGACTTGTCAATAATAAAGCAAGATGATCTTTAAATTATAATGAATAAAGGGGCAAATTTCCGTCTTTCTCGTCATATGAAACCATCGAGTGTTCTTGATGGCTTGGAAAATGATTTTGATTTATTTATTGATAAGTGGTGTAAGAAAGAGAATAAAAATAAAGAGAGTTTTCAAAGTTGGAAGAATTTAATTATTAGTAGAGTAAGAAATAAAATATATTCTAACTTAAAAAATAGTAACACTAAATCATTATTTTATAATGCGAAGATTAAACAAGCAATTGCTAATCTAAAGAATGAATTTGTAATTGTGCCAGTGGATAAAGCTAATAATAATTTTGCCATAATTTGTCAGAAGCTGTATTGTGATATCTTAAAAAGGGAGTTAGGCACAACTAATGTTTATGAAAAGGTAAATATAGAGGATGAGAATTTAATTGAAAAGACTGAAGAAATACTTTTTAAAAATTTTAATATTAAAATAAATGACAATGATAAAAAGTTACCTTTCCTATATTGGACTGTAAAATTTCATAAGAATCCCCCTAAACCACGGTTTATTGCTGGAGCAGCTAAATGTCCAACCCGCATTGCTGCTACTGACGTCTCTTTAATTTTAAAGGAAATTGTAAATAAACTTAAAACCTATTGTTCTGGTATTAAAAATTTTTCGAATTTTAATCCATATTGGAGTGTTAATAATTCACTGCAGGTGATAGATTCTTTAACAATGGTTTCAGCTAAAAGAATTGAGTCTTTCGATTTATCGACAATGTATACTAATTTATCACTAAATTTAGTGTTAGATAATTTAAAAACTGTTATAAAGAAATCTTTCCTCTTATCTAGTAAAAGGTTCTTAAAAATAGACAGTTATAATAAAAAAGCCATATGGACAAACTGCTTTAATACTACAGTTAACTTGAGATGTTACAGCTTGGATATGATTTTTGAGTTATTGGAATTTGTTTTATACAATACTTATATAAGATTTGGGGGTGATTTGTACAAGCAAATTATGGGAATTCCCATGGGGGGGAATGCCAGCCCATTTATAGCTGACTTGTTTTTAAGTCAACTAGAATATAAATATATGATGGATAAGAATAATCCAATTAATTTAAAACATGCTTTGTCAAATAATAAAAGATATTTAGATGATATTTTGGTCTTAAATTGTAAGGATTTCATTGATATTTCTAAAAATATATATCCATCAGAGCTTATTCTTGAGCCTAGTCATGGCGCTGGTCATGAAGATCATTTCTTAGATTTAAATATTAATATTTGTGATAATAATAAATTAAGTTTTAAAATGTATAATAAAACGGATGATTTTGATTTTGAAGTGATTAGTTTCCCATTCCTTGAAAGTAATATACACTCAAATATCACATATTCATCGTTTTTCTCACAGTTACTTCGTTATGCAAGGATTTGTAGTAATTATATTGATTTTAAAAATAGATGTAAAATCTTAAGCCAAAAATTGATATCAAGAGGTTTTTCTGCAAATAAATTAACTTGGCAATTTAAAAATTTAGTTTTCATTATAACGAACTTTTAAATAAATATCAAAAGAATTATCTAGAAATACTTAAAGAAATTTTTGACTAATTTCGGAGGTTCGAGAAATGTTGTCACAGCGCCATTTATTTTGAATTGTGTTTCTATTTGAGCGGATTTTTAAAAAATTAGCCACATGGTAAAGATGAATTATATAATTGTTTAGTTCATTCAGGTTTTTTGCAATGTGTTAATATTTGTGATTTGGTAAAATTTATAATATTTAGTTTACCTATTGTTGCTAAAGGGAGGGATATATTAACAGGATAAGCTTGTTTTGGTTTTACTTGGTTGTTTTACATTTGCTGTTTTTTCATAGACATGTATTTTGGGGGTGATACCTGACGCGGGGATGCCATGGATATTCTGTGGTAGCCACAACACTGTGCTGGGTAGAGAATTTAGAGTGGCGAAACCCTATATAGGCCAGTGTATTCTCCTGATGAGCCCTTATGTTGGGTGTTGCCTCTGAATTATTTGTCTATATTATTTTTTCTATGGTTTGGTAAATGACGACTTATACTTATTGACGACATGACTGCTGTCCATGGATTATTCTTTATGGTTGATTGTGTGTGGCTATGCTGTTTGACCTATGTGATTGTATGGATGAGTAGGGTTAAGGCCTCATTCAAGTGCTGGTCTATATTAATCACTAATTTAGGAAAACAGTCTTCCTTTTCTCCTTCTGTCTCCTTTTTTTTTTTTTTTTTTTTTTTTTTTTTGTGTTTGTGCTGTAGCATTGGTGATTTCTCTTTTCATGATATATATATATATATATATATATATATATATATATATATATATAAATATATAAATAGATAAATAGATATATATATATATATATATATATATATATATATATATATATAATATATATATATATATATATATATATATATATATATATATATATATATATATATATATATGTATATGTAATATATATATGTACTGTTGTACACTGTTGGGAGATCTTAAATAGA
>NW_027066443.1:0-18531 GCF_032884065.1 Artemia franciscana
TATATAAGTTTTACGTAGTTAAATTGGACAGCGAAGAATGTTGTATATTCGCAAGTTTTATGTAGTTCAAAAAATATATATATTTATATCTATCTCAATTCACAGGTGGGACACAGGGACACAACTACGATGGCAGGTAGCTAATATGGCGTGTAACGACTTACGCGCGCAGGGGGCTTGGGGGCGCGATGCCCCCCTAAGCCCCCCCCCCCAACAGCTATATATCTATATATATAAAAATAAGTTGTCTGTGTGTCTGTCGAGTGACTTCAGGTGTGTCGACTGACGTCATTGTAAGGATTGAGCTGTATGCGTCATGAAATTGTTTGTCGACTGACGTCATGTTTGTCAACTGATGAAATTACAGACCGGGACACAAATGACGACCGGGACACGGGAATACAGGAAATATAAATGACGACCGGGAACCTCAAAGAGAAATTACAGACTGGGACACCGGGACACAGGGAATATAAATGACGACCGGGACACAGTGACACAACTACAAAGGGGACGACGGGGGTACAGGGAAGATATATAAATGACGACCGGGACACAGGGATTGTTCGAAGAGAAATTACAGACCGGGACACCGGGAAACAAATGACGACCGGGATGCTGGGACACAGGGAATATAAATGACGACCTCGACACTCAAAGAGAAAGTACAGACTGGGACACCGGGACACAAATGACGACCGGAATACTGGGAATATAAATGACGACCAGGACACAGGGACACAACTACAAGGGGGGTGCCAGGGGGCACAGGGGGATATATAAATGACGACGGGGGACACAGGGAATGTTTGATTAGCAATCAGCATCAACAAAGCTAAAGGGCAATCATTAGAATAATCAGGTATAGATCTGAATACGGATTGCTTTTCCCATGGACAATTTTATGTTGCATGTTCAAGAGTTAGGTAAACCTAACAATCTATTTATATGCACAAACAATAGGACATGGAAGAATGTTGTATATTCTTAAGTTTTACGTAGTTAAATTGGACAGCGAAGAATGTTGTATATTCGCAAGTTTTATGTAGTTCAAAAAATATATATATTTATATCTATCTCAATTCACAGGTGGGACACAGGGACACAACTACAATGGCAGGTAACTAATGTGGCGTGTAACGACTTACGCGCGCGGGGGGCTTGGGGGCGCGATACACCCCCAAGCCCCCCCCCCCAACATCTATATATCTATATATATAAAAATAAGTTGTCTGTGTGTCTGTCGAGTGACTTCAGGTGTGTCGACTGACGTCATTGTAAGGATTGAGCTGTATGCGTCATGAAATTGTTTGTCGACTGACGTCATGTTTGTCAACTGATGAAATTACAGACCGGGACACAAATGACGACCGGGACACGGGGATACAGGGAATATAAATGACGACCGGGAACCTCAAAGAGAAATTACAGACTGGGACACCGGGACACAGGGAATATAAATGACGACCGGGACACAGTGACACAACTACAAAGGGGACGACGGGGGTACAGGGAAGATATATAAATGACGACCGGGACACAAGGATTGTTCGAAGAGAAATTACAGACCGGGACACCGGGAAACAAATGACGACCGGGATGCTGGGACACAGGGAATATAAATGACGACCTCGACACTCAAAGAGAAAGTACAGACTTGGACACCGGGACACAAATTACGACCGGAATACTGGGAATATAAATGACGACAAGGACACAGGGACACAACTACAAGGGGGGTGCCAGGGGGCACAGGGGGATATATAAATGACGACGGGGACACAGGGAATGTTTGATTAGCAATCAGCATCAACAAAGCTAAAGGGCAATCATTAGAATAATCAGGTATAGATCTGAAATCGGATTGCTTTTCCCATGGACAATTTTATGTTGCATGTTCAAGAGTTAGGTAAACCTAACAATCTATTATATACACAAACAATAGGACATGGAAGAATGTTGTATATTCTTAAGTTTTACGTAGTTAAATTGGACAGCGAAGAATGTTGTATATTCGCAAGTTTTATGTAGTTCAAAAAATATATATATTTATATCTATCTCAATTCACAGGTGGGACACAGGGACACAACTACAATGGCAGGTAACTAATATGGCGTGTAACGACTTACGCGCGCGGGGGGCTTGGGGCCGCGATGCCCCCCCAAGCCCCCCCCCCCACAACCTATATATCTATATATATAAAAATAAGTTGTCTGTGTGTCTGTCGAGTGACTTCAGGTGTGTCGACTGACGTCATTGTAAGGATTGAGCTGTATGCGTCATGAAATTGTTTGTCGACTGACGTCATGTTTGTCAACTGATGAAATTACAGACCGGGACACAAATGACGACCGGGACACGGGGATACAGGGAATATAAATGACGACCGGGAACCTAAAAGAGAAATTACAGACTGGGACACCGGGACACAGGGAATATAAATGACGACCGGGACACAGTGACACAACTACAAAGGGGACGACGGGGGTACAGGGAAGATATATAAATGACGACCGGGACACAGGGATTGTTCGAAGAGAAATTACAGACCGGGACACCGGGAAACAAATGACGACCAGGATGCTGGGACACAGGGAATATAAATGACGACCTCGACACTCAAAGAGAAAGTACAGACTGGGACACCGGGACAAAAATGACAACCGGAATACTGGGAATAAAAAATGACGACCAGGACACAGGGACACAACTACAAGGGGGGTGCCAGGGGGCACAGGGGGATATATAAATGACGACGGGGACACGGGGAATGTTTGATTAGCAATCAGCATCAACAAAGCTAAAGGGCAATCATTAGAATAATCAGGTATAGATCTGAATACGGATTGCTTTTCCCATGGACAATTTTATGTTGCATGTTCAAGAGTTAGGTAAACCTAACAATCTATTTATATGCACAAACAATAGGACATGGAAGAATGTTGTATATTCTTAAGTTTTACGTAGTTAAATTGGACAGCGAAGAATGTTGTATATTCGCAAGTTTTATGTAGTTCAAAAAATATATATATTTATATCTATCTCAATTCACAGGTGGGACACAGGGACACAACTACAATGGCAGGTAACTAATATGGCGTGTAACGACTTACGCAAGCGGGGGGCTTGGGGGCGCGATGCCCCCCAAGCTCCCCCCCCCCCAACAGCTATATATCTATATATATAAAAATAAGTTGTCTGTGTGTCTGTCGAGTGACTTCAGGTGTGTCGACTGACGTCATTGTAAGGATTGAGCTGTATGCGTCATGAAATTGTTTGTCGACTGACGTCATGTTTGTCAACTGATGAAATTACAGACCGGGACACAAATGACGACCGGGACACGGGGATACAGGGAATATAAATGACGACCGGGAACCTCAAAGAGAAATTACAGACTGGGACACCGGGACACAGGGAATATAAATGACGACCGGGACACAGTAACACAACTACAAAGGGGACGACGGGGGTACAGGGAAGATATATAAATGACGACCGGGACACAGGGATTGTTCGAAGAGAAATTACAGACCGGGACACCGGGAAACAAATGACGACCGGGATGCTGGGACACAGGGAATATAAATGACGACCTCGACACTCAAAGAGAAAGTACAGACTGGGACACCGGGACACAAATGACGACCGGAATACTGGGAATATAAATGACGACCAGGACACAGGGACACAACTACAAGGGGGGTGCCAGGGGGCACAGGGGGATATATAAATGACGACGGGGAACAGGGAATGTTTGATTAGCAATCAGCATCAACAAAGCTAAAGGGCAATCATTAGAATAATCAGGTATAGATCTGAATACGGATTGCTTTTCCCATGGACAATTTTATGTTGCATGTTCAAGAGTTAGGTAAACCTAACAATCTATTTATATGCACAAACAATAGGACATGGAAGAATGTTGTATATTCTTAAGTTTTACGTAGTTAAATTGGACAGCGAAGAATGTTGTATATTCGCAAGTTTTATGTAGTTCAAAAAATATATATATTTATATCTATCTCAATTCACAGGTGGGACACAGGGACACAACTACAATGGCAGGTAACTAATATGGCGTGTAACGACTTACGCGCGCGGGGGGCTTGGGGGCGCAATGCCCTCCAAGCCCCCCCCCCCAACAGCTATATATCTATATATATAAAAATAAGTTGTCTGTGCGTCTGTCGAGTGACTTCAGGTGTGTCGACTGACGTCATTGTAAGGATTGAGCTGTATGCGTCATGAAATTGTTTGTCGACTGACGTCATGTTTGTCAACTGATGAAATTCCAGACCGGGACACAAATGACGACCGGGACACGGGAATACAGGAAATATAAATGACGACCGGGAACCTCAAAGAGAAATTACAGACTGGGACACCGGGACACAGGGAATATAAATGACGACCGGGACACAGTGACACAACTACAAAGGGGACGACGGGGGTACAGGGAAGATATATAAATGACGACCGGGACACAGGGATTGTTCGAAGAGAAATTACAGACCGGGACACCGGGAAACAAATGACGACCGGGATGCTGGGACACAGGGAATATAAATGACGACCTCGACACTCAAAGAGAAATTACAGACCGGGACACCGGGAATGTTTGATTAGCAATCAGCATCAACAAAGCTAAAGGGCAATCATTAGAATAATCAGGTATAGATCTGAATACGGATTGCTTTTCCCATGGACAATTTTATGTTGCATGTTCAAGAGTTAGGTAAACCTAACAATCTATTTATATGCACAAACAATAGGACATAGAAGAATGTTGTATATTCTTAAGTTTTACGTAGTTAAATTGGACAGCGAAGAATGTTGTATATTCGCAAGTTTTATGTAGTTCAAAAAATATATATATTTATATCTATCTCAATTCACAGGTGGGACACAGGGACACAACTACAATGGCAGGTAACTAATATGGCGTGTAACGACTTACGCGCGCGGGGGGCTTGGGGGCGCGATGCCCCCCCAAGCCTCCCCCCAACAGCTATGTATCTATATATATAAAAACAAGTTGTCTGTGTGTCTGTCGAGTGACTTCAGGTGTGTCGACTGACGTCATTGTAAGGATTGAGCTGTATGCGTCATGAAATTGTTTGTCGACTGACGTCATGTTTGTCAACTGATGAAATTACAGACCGGGACACAAATGACGACCAGGACACGGGGATACAGGGAATATAAATGACGACCGGGAACCTCAAAGAGAAATTACAGACTGGGACACCGGGACACAGGGAATATAAATGACGACTGGGACACAGTGACACAACTAAAAAGGGGACGACGGGGGTACAGGGAAGATATATAAATGACGAACGGGACACAGGGATTGTTCGAAGAGAAATTACAGACCGGGACACCGGGAAACAAATGACGACCGGGATGCTGGGACACAGGGAATATAAATGACGACCTCGCACTGAGACACCGGGACACAAATGACGACCGGAATACTGGGAATATAAATGACGACCAGGAAACAGGGACACAACTACAAGGGGGGTGCCAGGGGGCACAGGGGGATATATAAATGACGACGGGGACACAGGGAATGTTTGATTAGCAATCAGCATCAACAAAGCTAAAGGGCAATCATTAGAATAATCAGGTATAGATCTGAATACGGATTGCTTTTCCCATGGACAATTTTATTTTGCGTCTTCAAGAGTTAGGTAAACCTAACAATCTATTTATATGCACAAACAATAGGACATGGAAGAATGTTGTATATTCTTAAGTTTTACGTAGTTAAATTGGACAGCGGAGAATGTTTTATATTCGCAAGTTTTATGTAGTTCCAAAAATATATATATTTATATCTATCTCAATTCACAGGTGGGACACAGGGACACAACTACAATGGCAGGTAACTAATATGGCGTGTAACGACTTACGCGCGCGGGGGGCTTGGGGGCGCGATGCCCCCCCCCCAAGCCCCCCCCCCCCAACAGCTATATATCTATATATATAAAAATAAGTTGTCTGTGTGTCTGTCGAGTGACTTCAGGTGTGTCGACTGACGTCATTGTAAGGATTGAGCTGTATGCGTCATGAAATTGTTTGTCGACTGACGTCATGTTTGTCAACTGATGAAATTACAGACCGGGACACAAATGACGACCGGGACACGGGGATACAGGGAATATAAATGACGACCGGGAACCTCAAAGAGAAATTACAGACTGGGACACCGGGACACAGGGAATATAAATGACGACCGGGACAAAGTGACACAACTACAAAGGGGACGACGGGGGTACAGGGAAGATATATAAATGACGACCGGGACACAGGGATTGTTCGAAGAGAAATTACAGACCGGGACACCGGGAAACAAATGACGACCGGGATGCTGGGACACAGGGAATATAAATGACGACCTCGACACTCAAAGAGAAAGTACAGACTGGGACACCGGGACACAAATGACGACCGGAATACTGGGAATATAAATGACGACCAGGACACAGGGACACAACTACAAGGGGGGTGCCAGGGGGCACAGGGGGATATATAAATGACGACGGGGACACAGGGAATGTTTGATTAGCAATCAGCATCAACAAAGCTAAAGGGCAATCATTAGAATAATCAGGTATAGATCTGAATACGGATTGCTTTTCCCATGGACAATTTTATGTTGCATGTTCAAGAGTTAGGTAAACCTAACAATCTATTTATATGCACAAACAATAGGACATGGAAGAATGTTGTATATTCTTAAGTTTTACGTAGTTAAATTGGACAGCGAAGAATGTTTTATATTCGCAAGTTTTATGTAGTTCAAAAAATATATATATTTATATCTATCTCAATTCACAGGTGTGACACAGGGACACAACTTCAATGGCAGGTAACTAATATGGCGTGTAACGACTTACGCGCGCGGGGGGCTTGGGGGCGCGATGCCCCCCCCAAGCCCCCCCCCCCCAACAGCTATATATCTATATATATAAAAATCAGTTGTCTGTGTGTCTGTCGAGTGACTTCAGGTGTGTCGACTGACGTCATTGTAAGGATTGAGCTGTATGCGTCATGAAATTGTTTGTCGACTGACGTCATGTTTGTCAACTGATGAAATTACAGACCGGGACACAAATGACGACCGGGACACGGGGATACAGGGAATATAAATGACGACCGGAAACCTCAAAGAGAAATTACAGACTGGGACACCGGGACACAGGGAATATAAATGACGACCGGGACACAGTGACACAACTACAAAGGGGACGACGGGGGTACAGGGAAGATATATAAATGACGACCGGGACACAGGGATTGTTCGAAGAGAAATTACTGACCGGGACACCGGGAAACAAATGACGACCGGGATGCTGGGACACAGGGAATATAAATGACGACCTCGACACTCAAAGAGAAAGTACAGACTGGGACACCGGGACACAAATGACGACCGGAATACTGGGAATATAAATGACGACTAGGACACAGGGACACAACTACAAGGGGGTTGCCAGGGGGCACAGGGGGATGTATAAATGACGACGGGGACACAGGGAATGTTTGATTAGCAATCAGCATCAACAAAGCTAAAGGGCAATCATTAGAATAATCAGGTATAGATCTGAATACGGATTGCTTTTCCAATGGACAATTTTATGTTGCATGTTCAAGAGTTAGGTAAACCAAACAATCTATTTATATGCACAAACAATAGGACATGGAAGAATGTTGTATATTCTTAAGTTTTACGTAGTTAAATTGGACAGCGAAGAATGTTGTATATTCGCAAGTTTTATGTAGTTCAAAAAATATATATATTTATATCTATCTCAATTCACAGGTGGGACACAGGGACACAACTACAATGGCAGGTAACTAATATGGCGTGTAACGACTTACGCGCGCGGGGGGCGTGGGGGCGCGATGCCCCCCCAACCCCCCCCCCCCCCCAACAGCTATAAATCTATATATATAAAAATAAGTTGTCTGTGTGTCTGTCGAGTGACTTCAGGTGTGTCGACTGACGTCATTGTAAGGATTGAGCTGTATGCGTCATGAAATTGTTTGTCGACTGACGTCATGTTTGTCAACTGATGAAATTACAGACCGGGACACAAATGACGACCGGGACACGGGGATACAGGGAATATAAATGACGACCGGGAACCTCAAAGAGAAATTACAGACTGGGACACCGGGACACAGGGAATATAAATGACGACCGGGACACAGTGACACAACTACAAAGGGGACGACGGGGGTACAGGGAAGATATATAAATGACGACCGGGACACAGGGATTGTTCGAAGAGAAATTACAGACCGGGACACCGGGAAACAAATGACGACCGGGATGCTGGGACACAGGGAATATAAATGACGACCTCGACACTCAAAGAGAAAGTACAGACTGGGACACCGGGACACAAATGACGATAGGAATACTGGGAATATAAATGACGACCAGGACACAGGGACACAACTACAAGGGGGGTGCCAGGGGGCACAGGGGGATATATAAATGACGACGGGGACACAGGGAATGTTTGATTAGCAATCAGCATCAACAAAAGCTAAAGGGCAATCATTAGAATAATCAGGTATAGATCTGAATACGGATTGCTTTTCCCATGGACAATTTTATGTTGCATGTTCAAGAGTTAGGTAAACCTAACAATCTATTTATATGCACAAACAATAGGACATGGAAGAATGTTGTATATTCTTAAGTTTTACGTAGTTAAATTGGACAGCGAAGAATGTTGTATATTCGCAAGTTTTATGTAGTTCAAAAAATATATATATATTTATATCTATCTCAATTCACAGGTGGGACACAGGGACACAACAACAATGGCAGGTAACTAATATGGCGTGTAACGACTTACGCGCGCGGGGGGCTTGGGGGTGCGATGCCCCCCCAAGCCCCCCCCCCCCCCCAACAGCTATATATCTATATATATAAAAATAAGTTGTCTGTGTGTCTGTCGAGTGACTTCAGGTGTGTCGACTGACGTCATTGTAAGGATTGAGCTGTATGCGTCATGAAATTGTTTGTCGACTGACGTCATGTTTTTCAACTGATGAAATTACAGACCGGGACACAAATGACGACCGGGACACGGGGATACAGGGAATATAAATGACGACCGGGAACCTCAAAGAGAAATTACAGACTGGGACACCGGGACACAGGGAATATAAATGACGACCGGGACACAGTGACACAACTACAAAGGGGACGACGGGGGTACAGGGAAGATATATAAATGACGACCGGCACACAGGGATTGTTCGAAGAGAAATTACAGACCGGGACACCGGGAAACAAATGACGACCGGGATGCTGGGACACAGGGAATATAAATGACGACCTCGACACTCAAAGAGAAAGTACAGACTGGGACACTGGGACACAAATGACGACCGGAATACTGGGAATATAAATGACGACCAGGACACAGGGACACAACTACAAGGGGGGTGCCAGGGGGCACAGGAGGATATATAAATGACGACGGGGACACAGGGAATGTTTGATTAGCAATCAGCATCAACAAAGCTAAAGGGCAATCATTAGAATAATCAGGTATAGATCTGAATACGGATTGCTTTTCCCATGGACAATTTTATGTTGCATGTTCAAGAGTTAGGTAAATCTAACAATCTATTTATATGCACAAACAATAGGACATGGAAGAATGTTGTATATTCTTAAGTTTTACGTAGTTAAATTGGACAGCGAAGAATGTTGTATAATCGCAAGTTTTATGTAGTTCAAAAAATATATATTTATATCTATCTCAATTCACAGGTGGGACACAGAGACACAACTACAATGGCAGGTAACTAATATGGCGTGTAACGACTTACGCGCGCGGGGGGCTTGGGGGCGCGATGCCCCCCCAAGCCTCCCCCCAACAGCTATATATCTATATATATAAAAATAAGTTGTCTGTGTGTCTGTCGAGTGACTTCAGGTGTGTCGACTGACGTCATTGTAAGGATTGAACTGTATGCGTCATGAAATTGTTTGTCGACTGACGTCATGTTTGACAACTGATGAAATTACAGACCGGGACACAAATGACGACCGGGACACGGGGATACAGGGAATATAAATGACGACCGGGAACCTCAAAGAGAAATTACAGACTGGGACACCGGGACACAGGGAATATAAATGACGACCGGGACAAAGTGACACAACTACAAAGGGGACGACGGAGGTACAGGGAAGATATATAAATGACGACCGGGACACAGGGATTGTTCGAAGAGAAATTACAGACCGGGACACCGGGAAACAAATGACGACCGGGATGCTGGGACACAGGGAATATAAATGACGACCTCGACACTCAAAGAGAAAGTACAGACTGGGACACCGGGACACAAATGACGACCGGAATACTGGGAATATAAATGACGACCAGGACACAGGGACACAACTACAAGGGGGGTGCCAGGGGGCACAGGGGGATATATAAATGACGACGGGGACACAGGGAATGTTTGATTAGCAATCAGCATCAACAAAGCTAAAGGGCAATCATTAGAATAATCAGGTATAGATCTGAATACGGATTGCTTTTCCCATGGACAATTTTATGTTGCATGTTCAAGAGTTAGGTAAACCTAACAATCTATTTATATGCACAAACAATAGGACATGGAAGAATGTTGTATATTCTTAAGTTTTTCGTAGTTAAATTGGACAGCGAAGAATGTTGTATATTCGCAAGTTTTATGTAGTTCAAAAAATATATATATTTATATCTATCTCAATTCACAGGTGGGACACAGGGACACAACTACAATGGCAGGTAACTAATATGGCGTGTAACGACTTACGCGCGCGGGGGGCTTGGGGGCGCGATGCCCCCCAAGCCCCCCCCCCCCAACAGCTATATATCTATATATATATAAAAATAAGTTGTCTGTGTGTCTGTCGAGTGACTTCAGGTGTGTCCACTGACGTCATTGTAAGGATTGAGCTGTATGCGTCATGAAATTGTTTGTCGACTGACGTCATGTTTGTCAACTGATGAAATTACAGACCGGGACACAAATGACGACCGAGACACGGGGATACAGGGAATATAAATGACGACCGGGAACCTCAAAGAGAAATTACAGACTGGGACACCGGGACACAGGGAATATAAATGACGACCGGGACACAGTGACACAACTACAAAGGGGACGACGGGGGTACAGGGAAGATATATAAATGACGACCGGGACACAGGGATTGTTCGAAGAGAAATTACAGACCGGGACACCGGGAAACAAATGACGACCGGGATGCTGGGACACAGGGAATATAAATGACGACCTCGACACTCAAAGAGAAAGAACAGACTGGGACACCGGGACACAAATGACGACCGGAATACTGGGAATATAAATGACGACCAGGACACAGGGACAAAACTACAAGGGGGGTGCCAGGGGGCACAGAGGGATATATAAATGACGACCGGGACACAGGGAATGTTTGATTAGCAATCAGCATCAACAAAGCTAAAGGGCAATCATTAGAATAATCAGGTATAGATCTGAATACGGATTGCTTTTCCCATGGACAATTTTATGTTGCATGTTCAAGAGTTAGGTAAACCTAACAATCTATTTATATGCACAAACAATAGGACATGGAAGAATGTTGTATATTCTTAAGTTTTACGTAGTTAAATTGGACAGCGAAGAATGTTGTATATTCGCAAGTTTTATGTAGTTCAAAAAATATATATATTTATATCTATCTCAATTCACAAGTGGGACACAGGGACACAACTACAATGGCAGGTAACTAATATGGCGTGTAACGACTTACGCGCGCGGGGGGCTTGGGGGCGCGATGCCCCCCAAGCCCCCCCCCCCAACAGCTATATATCTATATATATAAAAATAAGTTGTCTGTGTGTCTGTCGAGTGACTTCAGGTGTGTCGACTGACGTCATTGTAAGGATTGAACTGTATGCGTCATGAAATTGTTTGTCGACTGACGTCATGTTTGTCAAGTGATGAAATTACAGACCGGGACACAAATGACGACCGGGACACGGGGATACAGGGAATATAAATGACGACAGGGAACCTCAAAGAGAAATTACAGACTGGGACACCGGGACACAGGGAATATAAATGACGACCGGGACACAGTGACACAACTACAAAGGGGACGACGGGGGTACAGGGAAGATATATAAATGACGACCGGGACACAGGGATTGTTCGAAGAGAAATTACAGACCGGGACACCGGGAAACAAATGACGACCGGGATGCTGGGACACAGGGAATATAAATGACGACCTCGACACTCAAAGAGAAAGTACAGACTGGGACACCGGGACACAAATGACGACCGGAATACTGGGAATATAAATGACGACCAGGACACAGGGAAACAGCTACAAGGGGGGTGCCAGGGGGCCCAGGGGGATATATAAATGACGACGGGGACACAGGGAATGTTTGATTAGCAATCAGCATCAACAAAGCTAAAGGGCAATCATTAGAATAATCAGGTATAGATCTGAATACGGATTGCTTTTCCCATGGACAATTTTATGTTGCATGTTCAAGAGTTAGGTAAACCTAACAATCTATTTATATGCACAAACAATAGGACATGGAAGAATGTTGTATATTCTTAAGTTTTACGTAGTTAAATTGGACAGCGAAGAATATTGTATATTCGCAAGTTTTATGTAGTTCAAAAAATATATATATTTATATCTATCTCAATTCACAGGTGGGACACAGGGACACAACTACAATGGCAGGTAACTAATATGGCGTGTAACGACTTACGCGCGCGGGGGGCTTGGGGGCGCGATGCCCCCCCAAGCCCCCCCCCAACAGCTATATATCTATATATATAAAAATAAGTTGTCTGTGTGTCTGTCGAGTGACTTCAGGTGTGTCGACTGACGTCATTGTAAGGATTGAGCTGTATGCGTCATGAAATTGTTTGTCGACTGACGTCATGTTTGTCAACTGATGAAATTACAGACCGGGACACAAATGACGACCGGGACACGGGGATACAGGGAATATAAATGACGACCGGGAACCTCAAAGAGAAATTACAGACTGGGACACCGGGACACAGGGAATATAAATGACGACCGGGACACAGTGACACAACTACAAAGGGGACGACGGGGGTACAGGGAAGATATATAAATGACGACCGGGACACAGGGATTGTTCGAAGAGAAATTACAGACCGGGACACCGGGAAACAAATGACGACCGGGATGCTGGGACACAGGGAATATAAATGACGACCTCGACACTCAAAGAGAAAGTACAGACTGGGACACCGGGACACAAATGACGACCGGAATACTGGGAATATAAATGACGACCAGGACACAGGGACACAACTACAAGGGGGGTGCCAGGGGGCATAGGGGGATATATAAATGACGACGGGGACACAGGGAATGTTTGATTAGCAATCAGCATCAACAAAGCTAAAGGGCAATCATTAGAACAATCAGGTATAGATCTGAATACGGATTGCTTTTCCCATGGACCATTTTATGTTGCTGGTTCAAGAGTTAGGTAAACCTAACAATCTATTTATATGCACAAACAATAGGACATGGAAGAATGTTGTATATTCTTAAGTTTTAGGTAGTTAAATTGGACAGCGAAGAATGTTGTATATTCGCAAGTTTTATGTAGTTCAAAAAATATATATATATATATCTATCTCAATTCACAAGTGGGACACAGGGACACAACTACAATGGCAGGTAACTAATATGGCGTGTAACGACTTACGCGCGCGGGGGGCTTGGGGGCGCGATGCCCCCCCAAGCCCCCCCCCCAACAGCTATATATCTATATATATATAAATAAGTTGTCTGTGTGTCTGTCGAGTGACTTCAGGTGTGTCGACTGACGTCATTGTAAGGATTGAACTGTATGCGTCATGAAATTCTTTGTCGACTGACGTCATTTTTGTCAACTGATGAAATTACTGACCGGGACACAAATGACGACCGGGACACGGGGATACAGGGAATATAAATGACGACCGGGAACCTCAAAGAGAAATTACAGACTGGAACACCGGGACACAGGGAATATAAATGACGACCGGGACACAGTGCCACAACTACAAAGGGGACGACGGGGGTACAGGGAAGATATATAAATGACGACCGGGACACAGGGATTGTTCGAAGAGAAATTACAGACCGGGACACCGGGAAACAAATGACGACCGGGATGCTGGGACACAGGGAATATAAATGACGACCTCGACACTCAAAGAGAAAGTACAGACTGGGACACCGGGACACAAATGACGACCGGAATACTGGGAATATAAATGACGACCAGGACACAGGGACACAACTACAAGGGGGGTGCCAGGGGGCACAGGGGGATATATAAATGACGACGGGGACACAGGGAATGTTTGATTAGCAATCAGCATCAACAAAGCTAAAGGGCAATCATTAGAATAATCAGGTATAGATCTGAATACGGATTGCTTTTCCCATGGACAATTTTATGTTGCATGTTCAAGAGTTAGGTAAACCTAACAATCTATTTATATGCACAAACAATAGGACATGGAAGAATGTTGTATATTCTTAAGTTTTACGTAGTTAAATTGGACAGCGAAGAATGTTGTATATTCGCAAGTTTTATGTAGTTCAAAAAATATATATATTTATATCTATCTCAATTCACAGGTGGGACACAGGGACACAACTACAATGGCAGGTAACTAATATAGCGTGTAACGACTTACGCGCGCGGGGGCTTGGGGGCACGATGCCCCCCAAGCCCCCCCAACAGCTATATATCTATATATATAAAAATAAGTTGTCTGTGTGTCTGTCGAGTGACTTCAGGTGTGTCGACTGACGTCATTGTAAGGATTGAGCTGTATGCGTCATGAAATTGTTTGTCGACTGACGTCATGTTTGTCAACTGATGAAATTACAGACCGGGACACAATGACGACCGGGACACGGGGAAAAAGGGAATATAAATGACGACCGGGAACCTCAAAGAGAAATTACAGACTGGGACACCGGGACACAGGGAATATAAATGACGACCGGGACACAGTGACACAACTACAAAGGGGACGACGGGGGTACAGGGAAGATATATAAATGACGACCGGGACACAGAGATTGTTCGAAGAGAAATTACAGACCGGGACACCGGGAAACAAATGACGACCGGGATGCTGGGACACAGGGAATATAAATGACGACCTCAACACTCAAAGAGAAAGTACAGACTGGGACACCGGGACAAAAATGACGAGTGGAATACTGGGAATATAAATGACGACCAGGACACAGGGACACAACTACAAGGGGGGTGCCAGGGGGCACAGGGGGATATATAAATGACGACGGGGACACAGGGAATGTTTGATTAGCAATCAGCATCAACAAAGCTAAAGGGCAATCATTAGAATAATCAGGTATAGATCTGAATACGGATTGCTTTTCCCATGGACAATTTTATGTTGCATGTTCAAGAGTTAGGTAAACCTAACAATCTATTTATATGCACAAACAATAGGACATGGAAGAATGTTGTATATTCTTAAGTTTTACGTAGTTAAATTGGACAGCGAAGAATGTTGTATATTCGCAAGTTTTATGTAGTTCAAAAAATATATATATTATATCTATCTCAATTCACAGGTGGGACACAGGGACACAACTACAATGGCAGGTAACTAATATGGCGTGTAACGACTTACGCGCGCGGGGGGCTTGGGGGCACGATGCCCCCCAAGCCCCCCCAACAGCTATATATCTATATATATAAAAATAAGTTGTCTGTGTGTCTGTCGAGTGACTTCAGGTGTGTCGACTGACGTCATTGTAAGGATTGAGCTGTATGCGTCATGAAATTGTTTGTCGACTGACGTCATGTTTGTCAACTGATGAAATTACAGACCGGGACACAAATGACGACCAGGATACGGGGATAAAGGGAATATAAATGACGACCGGGAACCTCAAAGAGAAATTACAGACTGGGACACCGGGACACAGGGAATATAAATGACGACCGGGACACAGTGACACAACTACAAAGGGGACGACGGGGGTACAGGGAAGATATATAAATGACGACCGGGACACAGAGATTGTTCGAAGAGAAATTACAGACCGGGACACCGGGAAACAAATGACGACCGGGAAGCTGGGACACAGGGAATATAAATGACGACCTCGACACTCAAAGAGAAAGTACAGACTGGGACACCGGGACACAAATGACGACCGGAATACTGGGAATATAAATGACGACCAGGACACAGGGACACAACTACAAGGGGGTGCCAGGGGGCACAGGGGGATATATAAATGACGACGGGGACACAGGGAATGTTTGATTAGCAATCAGCATCAACAAAGCTAAAGGGCAATCATTAGAATAATCAGGTATAGATCTGAATACGGATTGCTTTTCCCATGGACAATTTTATGTTGCATGTTCAAGAGTTAGGTAAACCTAACAATCTATTTATATGCACAAACAATAGGACATGGAAGAATGTTGTATATTCTTAAGTTTTACGTAGTTAAATTGGACAGCGAAGAATGTTGTATATTCGCAAGTTTTATATAGTTCAAAAAATATATATATTTATATCTATCTCAATTCACAGGTGGGACACAGGGACACAACTACAATGGCAGGTAACTAATATGGCGTGTAACGACTTACGCACGCGGGGGGCTTGGGGGCGCGATGACCCCCAAGACCCCCCCCCCAACAGCTATATATCTATATATATAAAAATAAGTTGTCTGTTTGTCTGTCGAGTGACTTCAGGTGTGTCGACTGACGTCATTGTAAGGATTGAGCTGTATGCGTCATGAAATTGTTTGTCGACTGACGTCATGTTTGTCAACTGATGAAATTACAGACCGGGACACAAATGACGACCGGGACACGGGGATACAGGGAATATAAATGACGACCGGGAACCTCAAAGAGAAATTACAGACTGGGACACCGGGACACAGGGAATATAAATGACGACCGGGACACAGTGACAGAACTACAAAGGGGACGATGGGGGTACAGGGAAGATATATAAATGACGACCGGGACGCAGGGATTGTTCGAAGAGAAATTACAGACCGGGACACCGGGAAACAAATGACGACCGGGATGCTGGGACACAGGGAATATAAATGACGACCTCGACACTCAAAGAGAAAGTACAGACTGGGACACCGGGATACAAATGATGACCGGAATACTGGGAATATAAATGACGACCAGGACACAGGGACACAACTACAAGGGGGGTGCCAGGGGGCACAGGGGGATATATAAATGACGACGGGGACACAGGGAATGTTTGATTAGCAATCAGCATCAACAAAGCTAAAGGGCAATCATTGGAATAATCAGGTATAGATCTGAATACGGATTGCTTTTCCCATGGACAATTTTATGTTGCATGTTCAAGAGTTAGGTAAACCTAACAATCTATTTATATGCACAAACAATAGGACATGGAAGAATGTTGTATATTCTTAAGTTTTACGTAGTTAAATTGGACAGCGAAGAATGTTGTATATTCGCAAGTTTTATGTAGTTCAAAAAATATATATATTTATATCTATCTCAATTCACAGGTGGGACACAGGGACACAACTACAATGGCAGGTAACTAATATGGCGTGTAACGACTTACGCGCGCGGGGGGCTTGGGGGCGCGATGCCCCCCAAGCCCCCCCCCCCCAACAGCTATATATCTATATATATAAAAATAAGTTGTCTGTGGTGTCTGTCGAGTGACTTCAGGTGTGTCGACTGACGTCATTGTAAGGATTGAGCTGTATGCGTCATGAAATTGTTTGTCGACTGACGTCATGTTTGTCAACTGATGAAATTACAGACCGGGACACGAATGACGACCGGGACACGGGGATACAGGGAATATAAATGACGACCGGAAACCTCAAAGAGAAATTACAGACTGGGACACCGGGACACAGGGAATATAAATGACGACCGGGACACAGTGACACAACTACAAAGGGGAAGACGGGGGTACAGGGAAGATATATAAATGACGACCGGGACGCAGGGATTGTTCGAAGAGAAATTACAGACCGGGACACCGGGAAACAAATGACGACCGGGATGCTGGGACACAGGGAATATAAATGACGACCTCGACACTCAAAGAGAAAGTACAGACTGGGACACCGGGACACAAATGACGACCGGAATACTGGGAATATAAATGACGACCAGGACACAGGGACACAACTACAAGGGGGGTGCCAGGGGGCACAGGGGGATATATAAATGACGACGGGGACACAGGGAATGTTTGATTAGCAATCAGCATCAACAAAGCTAAAGGGCAATCATTAGAATAATCAGGTATAGATCTGAATACGGATTGCTTTTCCCATGGACAATTTTATGTTGCATGTTCAAGAGTTAGGTAAACCTAACAATCTATTTATATGCACAAACAATAGGACATGGAAGAATGTTGTA